>NC_091232.1:20647823-20687823 GCF_040958095.1 Procambarus clarkii
CCATTTGAGACAGCGTCTGGACCTGTTAAAATAATGCATAAGCTGTAAGGTAATAGAGAATAATATATATCTTTCAATCTCAACATTAGATTTTCTAATTTCCAACTGTATTAAATAAATAGCATTAAAATATTTTCCTTCTTAACTATTACAAAAATCAACGAATTTGAGTAACTTTTGCTTTTGTTTTATTTGTACCTTAAACATAACACTGAACAATCAATTATGTGCCACCCCACCTTCCTTCATCTGCAAAAAAACTAATCAAAAGACATATGTACAAGGCTAAAAAAATTCAGCAACACTTACCATACTCAGGCTAAAATAATGGCATTTACTATTTTTAAAAGATTATTAGCAAATTTACAGAAATGGTGCATTCGGAAGACAAAACCAATTTTTCACTTTTGACAATTGAGCACCTGCTACATCCAGATTCTAGGGAGGAAAGGAAGGACGATCTTACTGGATCCCATAGCCTCTCCGAGGCACAAACCAGGCTTTTACACAAACCCCCCCCCCCTGCACCCGAGCTTTTTAAAATAGTAAATGCCACTATTTTTGCAAAATTATTACGAGATCTATTATTCTAGAGAATAATGCATATAAATGCATATATGCATATAAATACAAAAGTAAATCAAATCTTATCCTTGTATAATATACAAGCTGATGTGAGATCCCTGTCTACAGGTGGACTGGAACTATTATCCAGTAGGCAGTCTACTGTATTTTATCAAACCGTTATTAGTATAATAGATCTCGTAATAATTTTGCAAAAATAATGGCATTTACTATTTTTAAAAGATTATTAGCAAATTTACACAAATGGTGCATTCGGAAGACAAAACCAATTTTTCACTTTTGACAATTGAGCACCTGCTACATCCAGATTCTAGGGAGGAAAGGAAGGACGATCTTACTGGATCCCATAGCCTCTCCGAGGCACAAACCAGGCTTTTACACAAACCCCCCCCCCCCTGCACCCGAGCTTTTTAAAATAGTAAATGCCACTATTTTTGCAAAATTATTACGAGATCTATTATTCTAGAGAATAATGCATATAAATGCATATATGCATATAAATACAAAAGTAAATCAAATCTTATCCTTGTATAATATACAAGCTGATGTGAGATCCCTGTCTACAGGTGGACTGGAACTATTATCCAGTAGGCAGTCTACTGTATTTTATCAAACCGTTATTAGTATAATAGATCTCATAATAATTTTGCAAAAATAATGGCATTTACTATTTTTAAATGATTATTAGCAAATTTACACAAATGGTGCATTCGGAAGACAAAACCAATTTTTCACTTTTGACAATTGAGCACCTGCTACATCCAGATTCTAGGGAGGAAAGGAAGGACGATCTTACTGGATCCCATAGCCTCTCCGAGGCACAAACCAGGCTTTTACACAAACCCCCCCCCCCCTGCACCCGAGCTTTTTAAAATAGTAAATGCCACTATTTTTGCAAAATTATTACGAGATCTATTATTCTAGAGAATAATGCATATAAATGCATATATGCATATAAATACAAAAGTATATCAAATCTTATCCTTGTATAATATACAAGCTGATGTGAGATCCCTGTCTACAGGTGGACTGGAACTATTATCCAGTAGGCAGTCTACTGTATTTTATCAAACCGTTATTAGTATAATAGATCTCGTAATAATTTTGCAAAAATAATGGCATTTACTATTTTTAAAAGATTATTAGCAAATTTACACAAATGGTGCATTCGGAAGACAAAACCAATTTTTCACTTTTGACAATTGAGCACCTGCTACATCCAGATTCTAGGGAGGAAAGGAAGGACGATCTTACTGGATCCCATAGCCTCTCCGAGGCACAAACCAGGCTTTTACATAACCCCCCCCCCTGCACCCGAGCTTTTTAAAATAGTAAATGCCATTATTTTTGCAAAATTATTACGAGATCTATTATACTAATAACGGTAAATAAATAATAAATAGTAAATAAATCAAAATCAGTTACATTATTTTATCTTATTCATAGCATAAATGTTCTCGAAGATTACTAAAAAGAAATTGAATTAGACTACAGCAAATTGGCAAACTTTACCTTGTATCTGTTTCCACCGAGTTTGTTTGGGGCGTTCTTCAACATATCAGCAATACTTGTCTCAACATCTCTTTCAGTTGCATTAGTGTGGGTGTTGATACAGGCTTCTGGAAATTTATAAGAATTAATTAATATATATAATTATAATTCACTTTGCTATTCCCCATTCCACAGTCCTCTCGTCCTTCCCACTTCCCTGTCCCCACATCATCCCCACTATTCCCACTTCCCTGTCCCATCGTCCTCCTTACCATTTTCCCCTCCCCTGTCCTTCTTCCTCCCCCACCATCTCCCATTCACCTGTCCCTTTGTCCTCCCCAGCATTCCCCTGTCCCCACCATCCCCAACTCCCCAGTCCCCTCGTCCTCCCCACCATTACCCTCTCCTCTGTCCCCTCGTCTTCCCCACCATACCCCCCTCTCGTCCTCCCCACCATTCCAAACTACCTCATCCGATGCATTCTATAATGGTCTGATGCTTCCATCAGAAAATTGGGAACATCAAATGATCTGATATTCCCATCACTGAAAAATAAGAACAGCTAAAAAAATGAAATGAAAAAAATAAAAAAATAAACTATACTCATGAAATGAACAGTATGGTAAACAACACAGCTCAATTTCAATGCAATGTCACACAAAATTATTAAATCGAAATGAAAATAAATTGAAATCTATGAAAATTCAAATTATCAATACAATCGGAAATATTGAAATAATATCGCAACATAATATAGTGTGGGTTGCTCTTACGTGCAACAGACGGTGCTGTTTTTCAAAAAAGGCATGGTTTTACCTGTCACAAGTGTGGCATCTATACTTATACTCACGAAATGAACGGTATGGTAAACAACATAGCTCAATTGCAATGCAATGTCACAATAACATTTAATAACAATAACATTTAAATATACTTTAAGATATAATCTAGAAGAAAATAAGAACATTGAAACGGTTCATGAACTCGATTTCAATAAAGGACACTATGGGGAACTTTGAAAAACAGTTAATGAGTATAATTAGACAGACTTGTTGCTAGGCAGAGGAGTAAATAATGAGATATATGGCAAATTTTGCAAAATATACGGCACACAAACATTCATACCCAAACAAAGCAAAATGCTAGGTAAGAACAAAGCAGTTGGCCCGTAGGGGAAAGGAGATACCCACAAGACTGGAATACAAGTCATTAACAAGCACACAAGTACTACACTACACAACAACCGCACTACTACCAGAACTGGACGAATCACTACCAAAACAACACATTGCACATCACTACCAAAACAACACAACACAACACAAGCATTGGCAAAGAATTATAGACCAGTTGCACTAACATCCCACATAATAAAATTATTTGAGAGTGATCAGGAGTCAGATTACTAGTTTTATAGAGACCAATGACCTCCACAATCCAGGCCAACAAGGATTTAGAGCAGTTTCTATGATCGAGCCACTGAGATCTATAAAGAATTCTGATCAAGAAAGAGATCTAGGGGTGGTTTTAGATAGAAAACTATAACCTGAGGATCATATTAAGAACATTCTGCGAGGGGCCTATGCTACACTTTTTAACTTTAGAATTGCTTTTAAATACATAGGTCAAAAAGTTTTAAAAGTTTTAAAAGTTTTTTAAACCTCTCGTGTATCATGAGTGTGTTAAAGCATCAGATGGTGCATTCAGATGATGAATATTACCTAGTTCCTTCATCTGGGAAGAATGAACACATATTGGTGCATTCGGATGATAAAAACTAACTACTGTAGTTTAATTGATCAACAGACTGTATATCATATGCAGACTGTATGTGGATCTGCGGGCCACTCCAAACAACAGCCTGGTGGACCAAGCTCCACCAGGGCTAAAGCACAAAGTGATATAGATGTGATAGAGATATTATATATATATATATATATATATATATATATATATATATATATATATATATATATATATATATATATATATATATATATATATATATATATATATATATATATATATATATATATATGTCGTACCTAGTCGCCAGAACGCACTTTTCAGCCTACTATGCAAGGCCCGATTTGCCTAATAAGCCAAGTTTTCATGAATTAATATATTTTCTCTATTTTTTTTCTTATGAAATGATAAAGCTATCCATTTCATTATGTATGAGGTCAATTCTTTTTTTATTGGAGTTAAAATTAATAGAGATATATGACCGAACCTAACCTATCTTTATAGGATAGGTTAGGTAGCTGAAAATGTTAGGTTAGGTAGTCGAAAAAACATTAATTCAAGAAAACTTGGCTTATTAGGCAAATCGGGCCTTGCATAGTAGGCTGAGATGTGCGTTCTGGCTACTAGGTACGACACATTATATATATATATATATATATATATATATATATATATATATATATATATATATATATATATATATATATGTATATATATATATATATATATATATATATATATATATATATATATATATCGGACAATTAGTAAAAAAAAAAAAAAAAAAAAATTAAATTATTTTACCTTGTACCTAGATCCACCAGGCCTGTTTGGTGCCTGTTTCAGTACTTCAGACATCTGGAAGGTCACATCCTCCTCCTCAACTTGTGGATGTGCGTTGATAGATGATTCTGTAAAATTAAGTTATTTATATAATAATAAATTCAGTATAACAATAATATTCTGTAAAATTAAAAGTAATTTATACATCAATCAGATAAAACTCTCCAGAGATGGTTATACACAACATATAAAGGACAAGTTTCAGAACAAAATATGCATTTAGGAATAAGGTTTTGTACATGTAGGTAGCACATGAGAAAATATGTGGAAGGTGATCAAGTTTATATTAACATGTTAATGACTTTGTTAAGGCTTTGCAAGAATGAAAAAATATTAATAATATAATATCACCTACCAATTAATTGTACATCATTTATAAGTCAATTATTTGCATTATTATTATTCAATACTAATGATATAAAAATGCATTTTGTAATCTACTATTTATGCAAGTATTAAGCACAGGATCATGAAATAAACTGCAAAATACTGTAATGGATAAACCAATTAATTTTACATTTTCCTATAGCTAAGTCAGTCAGTTCTATTAGCAGCAGAGAACAATTATGCCCAACCTCTATTAAATGAAACAATCTTAAGAGCAAGTGATAGAAATATAATCATTTATGCTTGGGATTATGGAATGGTTCCAAATATGAAAAATATCAAGTTTTTTGGTTAAAATTTTTTAACTTAAAATTTACATTTTTAAGTGAATTTTAAACTTTAAAAAAATTATTTAATTTTTTGGTTACTTACTTAAAATAACATTATATAGTTCTTGTTTTTGTAGAAATGCCAATTTCTTCTTTTGCCCTTCCAGACTGTATAGTGACCACAGGCCGTTTGTTCATATCTTCATTATTCTTCGAACTGTGGTTGCACAATCAGACCCACGTACACTGGTTAAAAGCATCACCTAAAAGCAACAACAAAAATGTAGTACACTGACGAATTTTGAATATATATATATATATATATATATATATATATATATATATATATATATATATATATATATATATATATATATATATATATATATATATATTATATATATATTATATATATATATATATATATATATATATATATATATATATATATATATATATATATATATATTAGTTGATTTTATACCCGCATTAGGTCAGGTGATAATACAATGAAGGTGATAATAAAGCCATTCACAACTGCAGGCCTAATAAAAAAAGGAGGTGGCATAGCAATATCTTACAAAGATACCTTCATCTGCAATAGTCTCATTAGTAATAGAGACGACTATTGTGAATATACCTTTGCCAAGTTCTCCAGTAAATCCCTTAAATCCTCCTTGACTATAAGTGCCATCTATAGATTTCCCAATACCGACATAGCTTCATTCTCAGATAACGTAAGGAATCTTATCATAAATAACAATCTCAACAAAAATCAAACCAACTTAGTGGTTTGTAATGGTGAACAAAACATGCAGATACTTATATATAACCTGTGAATAGAGTGTAATAACACCAAAACTATTTGTTTATTGTTTTATGACCATAATAATTGAATCACTAATATGATTCACTAATATATAATCCTAATAATAATCACTAATATATAATCCATTGAGCATGCTGCATCTCTTTCAGTCTCTTTGCAATTTGAACAAGAGGGTTTTTAATTGATCGAACCATATTCTTAAAGTAAAGTAAATGAGATGTATTCCATATTTTGCAAAATATACGATGAAGGCACACAAACATTCATGCCAAAACTGAAGGGCAGGATTTATGAGGAGACATTAGAGGCATTAAATATTCCAAACTAGAAGACAGAAGGAAAAGAGGAGATATGATCACTACGTACAAAACAGTAACAGGAATTGATAAACTTGATAGGGAAGATTTCCCGAGACCTGGAATTTCAAGAACAAGAGGTTATAGATTTAAACGAACTAAACAAAGATGCCGAAGAAATGTAAGACAATTCACTTTTGCAAACAGAATGGTAAACGGTTGGAACATGTTAGGTGAGAAGGTGGTGGAGGCCAAATCCGTCAAAAGTTTCAAAGCATTATATGACAAAGAGTGCTGGGAAAATGGGACACCACGAGTGTAGCTCTCCATCCATCTGATTGATAACCCAAATGAATTTTTCATGGATATGATACCAACATCAAATCATAAATCAGATGTGATCCTATCCCCACTGGATTTTGAAGAAGCCATAGACAGTATGCCTATGCACTCTGCACCAGGCCCTGACTCTTGGAACTCTATATTCATCAAGAACTGTAAAAAACGTTATCGCAGGCCCTTCACATTCTTTGGAGACAAAGCCAAGATACTGGCATTGTCCCTGACATACTAAAAACCGCAGAGATAGCACCGCCCCATAAAGGAGGAAATAAGGCAGAGGCAAAAAACTACAGACCGATAGCACTAACATCGCACATCATAAAAATCTTTGAGAGAATGCTAAGAAGTAAGATCACAAAATACATGGAATCACAGCATCTCCATAACCCCAGACAACATGGTTTCAGAACAGGGCGCTCTTGCCTATCACAGTTGCTGGACCACTCTGACATGGCACTAGATGCCATGGAAGACAAACAAAACGCTTTGACAAAAAAAAGCCTTTGACAAATGTGACCATTGTGTTATTGCACATAAAATGCGTTCAAAAGGAATTACCGGAAAAATAGGCAGATGGATATACAACTTCCTGACTAATAGAACCCAATGTGTAGTAGTCAACAAAATAAAATCTGGACCATCAACCGTAAAGAGCTCAGTCCCCAAGCGTACTGTGCTTGCTCCAATACTTTTTCTCATCCTCATATCGGACATAGACAAGGACACAACCTATAGTACTTGATCATCCTTTGCAGATGACACTAGAATCTTCACGAGAGTAGGCAACATAGAGGACACGGCAAACCTCCAATCAGATGTAAATCAGGTCTTTCTATGGGCTACAGAAAATAACATGGTGATTAACGAACATAAGTTTCAGCTCATGCGCTACGGAAAAAATAAAAAATATAAAAACGGAAACCACTTACAAAACTCAGTCAAATCATAACATTGAACGGAAAAGCAACGTAAAGGATTTGGGTGTACTGATGTCAGAAGGCCTTACATTTAAAGAACACAATAAAGTAGCCGTCACAACTGCAAGAAAAATGACAGGATAGATAACAAGAACTTTTCACACTAGAGATGCTATACCGATGATGATAGTTTTCAAGACGCTAGTGCTCTCTAGAGTGGAATACTGCTGCATAATGAAAGCCCCTTTCAAAGCTGGAGAAATTACTGACCTATACTTATGCATTTATCTTCGGTTTAACACAACAGGCACCAGACACACGCTAGGCATCATACACACTAGGATAAAACAAACATTAGGCCAGAAGTCAGAAAAGAATTCAAAGAATTTTACTGGAAAGGCTTGCTGTTAGGAAAGGAAGTAATTGAGATCAATTAATGCACAGTATGTCAATTTTGTGAAATATATGATAAAGGAACAAAAACATTTATACCAAAACAAAGATGCAGAACTAGGAAACAGGATTTGTTCAACTGAAATTTCAAGACGGACAGAGACCAAAAGACACAAAAATGGAATCAATATACGAAGAGGCCAAACCCCCAAACATACCAGTAATACAAAGAGAAACAACTACACGGCAGTGAGGAGAGAGGCAGAAAGAAATTTTGAAAAAAAGGAACAAACAAATGTAAAGTAGAACAAATCATATTCTATAAATACAGCAACAACCAATTGCAGGTAAAGGATAATATTCAGAGCTTTTAAATGCATGGATGGCGAAATACTCAAGAAATTGTTCACGACTTTTGTTAGACCAAAGTTGGAATATGCAGCGGTTGTATGGTGCCCATATCTTAAGAAGCACATAAACAAACTGGAAAAGGTGCAAAGACATGCTACTAAGTGGCTCCCAGAACTGAAGGACAAGAACTATGAGGAGAGGTTAGAGGCATTAAATATACCAAATATACTACACAAATATATATACTACACATGCACAATAAACTACCCTACACAGGCTGAGTATGGTGTGTACAATAAATTATTAGCTAAAAGATAAGACTGAGTTTGTATAAATGGGGGTTAAGTCAGAGTGGGAAAATGTAAGTGGAGTGCCTAAAAACCCTGTCCTGGGACCTCTGTAATTCATAATATATACAAATAATTTAGACTCAGGTTTGATCAGCAATATTTGAAAATTTCCAGACGATACAAAAGGGATTTTTTTCTGGATTCAGGATTATTTTTTTATGGCTGAAAACAGGTTTTCAGCAATAAAAGAAATACAGTATTGCTGGAACAACCGTCGACATCTTCAAGAGAAAACCTGAACATCTTCAAGAAGTGAAGATGACCTTGAGAAGAAGTATAGGTTGGGAGAAGTATAGG
Organism: Procambarus clarkii; assembly: GCF_040958095.1. Classification (NCBI taxonomy): domain Eukaryota; kingdom Metazoa; phylum Arthropoda; class Malacostraca; order Decapoda; family Cambaridae; genus Procambarus; species Procambarus clarkii. Next base: position 20,656,920 of record NC_091232.1, read on the forward strand.
TTAGGAATTGTCTCCAAAGAATTCTCAAAGAATTACTCGTTATTGCTATCCAAGATAATTAGACGAGCCAAAGCTAAATACTACGAAGATAAATTTACCCAAATAAAGAGTACCTTACCTAAAAATATGTATGTACCTTACGTAAATAAACATTTGATTTTGAAGTGCCGGACAAACAAGGCTGTGGTGGATATGTGGGCCTGAGGGGCCTGTCCAAGCAACAGCCTGTTGGACCAAGCTCTCACATGTCAAGCCTGGCCTTGGAAGGGCTTGGTGAGTAGAACAACTACCAGAACCCTATAATGCATGTATCAAGGTGTCCAGGCAGTGAGCACCACATAATGCAGTGCAGTCCTGTAAGAATAAGCACAGTAAGTATGGGCATGGAGGGGGTGCAGCAGTGGCTTGTGAAGGGCTGGAGAGTAAATGGACATGCCCAGGGGTAAAAAGCATTAGGGTAACAGAACATAGCCCATAAAAATAGTAATGACAATGAATGAATAATTATATGAATGCAATAATACTTCATATCTCAATAGGAATACTAAGCAGGATGCAAGACAAGGTACTGGTGGTGATAGTGGTTGGTACAAGTCCTCACATCCCCACAGACACCAGTAACAGCCCTCACCTCCCAACACAGTACCCTTGTAGCGAGTTAATCTTATACTCGCTTCATTATCTTATAGCATAACTAATTAACACTAATTACAGAAGCTACACAGGTGATACTTTGGTGTGAGTTGAGCGCACTGAGCGTCGGTATCGCTACACCCTTGTTCCTTAACAACCCTTTGGACCTTTATTACAGAAAAATAGAATCAATTAATTTAATAAAATATAAAATATAAGTGCTTACTTACGATAATACTATCGGTGGAACACAAAATCTTCTTCTTCTTGATAGTAGGTGCAGTTTGCATGAAGGGTTAGTCTTCGCCATGACTGAACTGACGACAAAATGGCCGATGTGTTGATATGGCGTCAGGTGACGCTGTGACGTCACAGGTGAGGGACGCTTTGCGCATTACTCCCTCGTACTTAAAAAGTACTACAGGTACTTTTTGGTTTTATTTTTGAATATGGCAGAAGTTGGACAGCTTTTCAAATCATTATAAGGGAGTGAGTTCCATAGACTAGGTCCCTTTATTTACATAGAGTGTTTACATAGATTAAGTTTGACTCTGGGGATATCAAAGAGATATTTATGTCTGGTGGGGACGTGGCCATGTGTTCTATTACATCTGTCCAGGAAGAGTTTCAGAACAGGGTTTGCAGTTAGAAAAAGGGCTTTATAAACGTAATTTACACAGGAGAATGTATGGAGTGAATTTGTTTAGCATGTTTAAGGATTTGAACAAGGGAGCTGTGTGTTGTCTGAAGGTAGAGTTATTTATTGTCCTGATAGCAGATTTTTACTGGATGATGATGGGCTTGAGGTAGTTTGCAGAGGTTGAACCCCAAGCACAAACGCCATAAGAATGATAGGGATAGATAAGTGCATAATAGAGTGAGAGGAGAGCAGAGTAGGGTACATAATATCTGATCTTAAACAGTATACCAACTGTTTTAGAAACCTTTTTAGTTATGTGTTGTATATGGGTGCGGAAGTTGAGTCTCTTGTCTAAGTATAGGCTAAGAAACTTTCCATCATTTTTATTGCTAATGTTTACATTATCTATCTGAAGCTGAATTGCATTTGTTGATTTGTTTCCAAATAAGATATAGTAGGTCTTTTCTATGTTTTGTGTGAGGTTTGTTGGTTGACATCCACAAGTAGACTTTTTTTAATTAATTGTTTACAACATTATTTAACAGGAGTGGGTTGGGGTCAGAGTAGATGAGTAGTATCATCAGCCAACAATATAGGTTTAAGTATGTTAGAGACATTAGGGAGATCATTGATGTATATAAGAAACAGGAGGGTCCTAGGATGCTGCTCTGTGGCACCTTTACGGTAATTAAGTGGTAGAGTGGGAGAGGTTATATCATTGATGGCTTCATATTGGTGTCTGTTACTAAGATAGGATCGGATATAGTTTAGGGCAAGGCCACGGATTCCATAATGGTGGAATTTAAGTAAGAGGTAGTTATGGTTAACAGTATCAAAGGCCTTTCTCAGGCCGATGAAGAGTTCAATTGGAAACTCACTTTTGTCAAGGGCTGAGAAGATTAAGTCAAGCAGACTAACAATAGCATCATTGGTACTCTTTTGGGAGCGGAAGCCAAACTGACAGGGACTTAGTATATTGAATTTTACAAGATTGGAGTAGAGCTGTTTGTAAAAAAAAAAAAAATAATTTTGATAATATAGGTAGATTCGATATGGGTCTGTAATTATTTATGTCTGCCGTGTTACCTCCTTTATGAACTGGCGTTACTCTTGCTTTTTTAAGGATATCAGGGAAGGTATGACACTCTAGGGATTTGTTGAACAGCAGTGCTATGGATGGTGCAAGGGCATGGGTGGCACGCCTGTGTACCATCGATGGTATTTCACTAATGTTCCCAGCTTTGGTTTTTAGCGAGTGAATGATGGACACAACATCTGTAGGGCTGACCGGAGAGAGGAGAAGAGAGTTTGGATAGCTGCGTGAAAGATATGTGGTAACATATGTCTGAGTCTCTGGGATTTTTCGGGCAAGGTGAGCACCAAACGATGAAAAGAAGCTATTAAATTCAGTTGCTGTTTCAAGATCTGTTGCAGGTGTATAACCATCCTTGGAGATTTTTATCTTATTATGTGAATGTTGTTTAGCTCCTAGGATGGTAGAGATGGCTCTCCATGTGCTTTTTATGTTGCCTTTTGCTTCTTTGAATCTATTCTCGTAATAGGAACGCTTTGCTCTTATTATACTATTATTATACTTATATTATATTATTATTATACTTATTATTAATTATGCGGATCAGGACATCACCTGATCAAACACATCAAACATCGTTTGACCACCATCAAACACACACATTTCGTGTGTGTTTGACGCTCACTGATATGTACCAGCGTTGTTTTATATATGGTGCTATTCTATCTTACGCTTTGTTGCTCTTTTTTACCTACGGGCTCATAGAACATTCTATTGCGAAAACATTGGCACAAAAATGAATGACGTACATACAATAATAATGTCAGGACAGTGATATAATTATAAACTTTCAAAGCACTGTATCGCCCATGTGTCGTCTTGTCACCAATACTGGGTAACAGTTCCGCCACTTCCCACACTCTTGCGGGTGGGCAGCGACCATTATTCTACGTTTATATTCATATCACCGTGTTGGGAATTTCATTGCGAGTACATTGATACCAAAATTAACGCTGTAGGACAAGTGTGGAAGTGATAACAATCCCAAGAGTAAAAACATTTTGTTGCTCTTGGGCACTCACGGCGAGTCATCTACGTAGGTATTTATTGGGTGCTGGTATTCATATAACTTTTGGTGACCGTTTTTGCTGATTTTCTTCTAGAGAATGTTATTGCGAACACGTTGGTACCAAAATGAAATACATAGCTCGAGAACTAAGGTCAGGAGAGTAAAAAGAGTATACACATTTTTGTTTTGACGCTTAATTAAGGTTATTGTGAGTACTCATCGCCTGCCTAGAAACTGGAACTAGTAATTCCATCTATCATACATATCATACAAGAGGAGCCACACATCTATGGATCATCCAATAAAATCAGCAGACTTCTAGATGTTACTACTGCTCGGCTTAGACTCGGTTACAAGTATCTCTGGGAATTCTCATTATCTGCTGATGTAGACCTGACCAAATGTAAACTTTGTCAACAAAATTATTCGCACACCCTCCGTCACTATGTGATGGAGTGCGAAAAGATACATGAATTTAGAGACAATTCTATAACCAATGTTCCAGCGATGTGTCAATATTTCATTCAAAATGATCTGCTACCAGAAATTTTAGCCAAATATCCCCAGTTTGCTAACTGTAGATAACAACTAAGTGATTGTAACCTATCCACCGCTGCCCACTGCATGGATGGGGGACGGTGTGCAGGACAAACATATAAATTTTGATACTAGCTCTCCACATATGTCAGTTGCTTAATTTAGAACCTGTACTTGAGGTCGATCTCGAACCCATTGTTGATGTGATGACTTATATTGAATTTTGTAACTAGCTCATCAAGATTGTAACTTGCTTAGCTAAATGAATTGTGGGGTTCAGTCCCTGAGCCCATTATGTGCCTCTGTAACCCTTTCCACAACCGCCCACAAGATGGGTATGGGTGCATAATGGGGTGGGGTGTCTTGGCCAAACGTGCCACATCAAAACCACAAGTTGACATTGAATGTGAATTAACAATGAGACAAGTAAGATTTATACTAATACATTTATACTAACTCTGTTGAGCGTTGACCATTTATACATCAAATCTGTTGATGTGAGCACTTTAGTTTAGTCTGCCGTTTAAAGAAAAAAAGAGCATATCAATGGTATATCACAGAAAACGAATTTATCATAAACTCATGTATTTGTCTTATCATATTGAACTGCATTCATATTTTTAATATATAACAATATGAATATACAAATTTCTGTAAATCCCCTACCTTGTTGGAATCTGTGGAAATGAATGAGCAAATGTGCTGGCTGAAGGCGCTGAAGGAAACCACATTGGTTTCATTTTGGATACAAATGTCCATGGAAATTCAAAATGGAAACTAATTATATAGTTGAACCTGCAGAGACGAGTTTAAGAATCTGTGTTGAGAGTGATGGACACAGCCTTCACAATTATACTTCAGAGAATGTAAACATCTAAGAGTCATTAGAAATATGTGTAGAATAATAAACCCTACATTGTTTGAGTTAGGGAAAACACCATTTGTGATATATAGATACTATAGCTGTTCCTAAAGATTCACCCTTTTTTGCACCAGCAAGATAACATATAAGATTTTAAGAGTTGACGAATGTTAATATTCTTGTTTGATAAACTGTGAACTTGAGACATAGTTAATAAGAACATATTAACACAACAAAATGTTTTCAAAATCCTTAACACCACTTTCCAGCAACTTATATAATTTATATAAATTATTTTAGAGAATAATACATAAATTATATATTTAAACATGATATAGTGTTTAGTGGAATGTATAAGGAGTCAAATTGTGTTAAAAAGAGCAATTTTTAGAAAATTTGGAAAAATACTTTTTTCTGTTCAAATTATAACTAAATGGATTATAAAGGTTTCACTCAGCTAATATATATCATTCACAATTTATTAATGAATTTTACAAAAAAACACCATAAATTTTATATTTAAACATGTAAAAACTATTTGTTTTACATTTGGAAGAAAATAATTGTAGAAAAACAATTTATAATTAAACCTTTGTGTTTGGATTTTTTGAGTAAAAGTTTCTCAAAGGCTCTCCTGCACCATTCTCAATGCAAATCATTCCCACACCTATGGCAAGAGATAGGCGAACGTTGTGTAGATGATTTGTGTTTGCTGGGTTCGAGTCTCCTGGTGGGAAAGTGTTCTAAAGTTGTATACATCACTCTCGTGTTTAGGAGAGTTGTGCCTTAAGCATAGAAACAGTGTTCTCCCATATTAACAGGGACTTGATGAAAAGAACGTATAAATGACCCCTCACTTGCTCTGGTGCTCTTGGGAGGTGGTGATCTTTGGAGTATATAAATACTCCGAAATAACCATCTCTTTTAAGGGTCTGAGCAGGTGGTGGAGCGGGTTAAGGCGTACCTGTTATGCCAGTTGCTGGAAGGCTTCTGTGCTGGCTAGGGTTCGAGTCTCCTGGCGGGAAAGTGTTCTAAAGTTGTATACTTCACTCTCGTGTTTAGGAGAGTTGTGCCTTAAGCATAGACACAGTGTTCTCCCATATTAACAGGGACTTGATGAAAAGAACGTATAAATGACCCCTCACTTGCTCTAGTGCTCTTGGGAGGTGGTGATCTTTGGAGTATATAAATTCTCCGAAATTACCATCTCTTTTAAGGGTCTGAGCAGGTGGTGGAGCGGGTTAAGGCGTACCTGTTATGCCAGTTGCTGGAAGGCTTCTGTGCTGGCTAGGGTTCGAGTCTCCTGGTGGGAAAGTGTTCTAAAGTTGTATACTTCACTCTCGTGTTTAGGAGAGTTGTGCCTTAAGCATAGACACAGTGTTCTCCCATATTAACAGGGACTTGATGAAAAGAACGTATAAATGACCCCTCACTTGCTCTAGTGCTCTTGGGAAGTGGTGATCTTTGGAGTATATAAATACTCCGAAATTACCATCTCTTTTAAGGGTCTGAGCAGGTGGTGGAGCGGGTTAAGGCGTACCTGTTATGCCAGTTGCTGGAAGGCTTCTGTGCTGGCTAGGGTTCGAGTCTCCTGGTGGGAAAGTGTTCTAAAGTTGTATACTTCACTCTCGTGTTTAGGAGAGTTGTGCCTTAAGCATAGACACAGTGTTCTCCCATATTAACAGGGACTTGATGTAAAGAACGTATAAATGACCCCTCACTTGCTCTAGTGCTCTTGGGAGGTGGTGATCTTTGGAGTATATAAATACTCCGAAATTACCATCTCTTTTAAGGGTCTGAGCAGGTGGTGGAGCGGGTTAAGGCGTACCTGTTATGCCAGTTGCTGGAAGGCTTCTGTGCTGCTGGCTAGGGTTCGAGTCTCCTGGTGGGAAAGTGTTCTAAAGTTGTATACTTCACTCTCGTGTTTAGGAGAGTTGTGCCTTAAGCATAGACACAGTGTTCTCCCATATTAACAGGGACTTGATGAAAAGAACGTATAAATGACCCCTCACTTGCTCTAGTGCTCTTGGGAGGTGGTGATCTTTGGAGTATATAACTACTCCGAAATTACCATCTCTTTTAAGGGTCTGAGCAGGTGCTGGAGCGGGTTAAGGCGTACCTGTTATGCCAGTTGCTGGAAGGCTTCTGTGCTGGCTAGGGTTCGAGTCTCCTGGTGGGAAAGTGTTCTAAAGTTGTATACTTCACATACATTATATTTATATATTCACTTGAACTTGAACTATATATTCTCTTCACTTGAACATCACTTGGTGATGTTTAGGAGAGTTGTGCCTTAAGCATAGACACAGTGTTCTCCTATATTAACAGGGACTTGATGAAAAGAACGTATAAATGACCCCTCATTTGCTCTAGTGCTCTTGGGAGGTGGTGATCTTTGGAGTATATAAATACTCCGAAATTACCATCTCTTTTAAGGGTCTGAGCAGGTGCTGGAGCGGGTTAAGGCGTACCTGTTATGCCAGTTGCTGGAAGGCTTCTGTGCTGGCTAGGGTTCGAGTCTCCTGGTGGGAAAGTGTTCTAAAGTTGTATACTTCACTCTTGTGTTTAGGAGAGTTGTGCCTTAAGCATAGACACAGTGTTCTCCCAAATTAACAGGGACTTGATGAAAAGAACGTATAAATGACCCCACACTTGCTCTAGTGCTCTTGGGAGGTGGTGATCTTTGGAGTATATAAATACTCCGAAATTACCATCTCTTTTAAGGGTCTGAGCAGGTGGTGGAGCGGGTTAAGGCGTACCTGTTTTGCCAGTTGCTGGAAGGCTTCTGTGCTGGCTAGGGTTCGAGTCTCCTGGTGGGAAAGTGTTCTAAAGTTGTATACTTCACTCTCGTGTTTAGGAGAGTTGTGCCTTAAGCATAGACACAGTGTTCTCCAATATTAACAGGGACTTGATGAAAAGAACGTATAAATGACCCCTCACTTGCTCTAGTGCTCTTGGGAGGTGGTGATCTTTGGAGTATATAAATACTCCGAAATTACCATCTCTTTTAAGGGTCTGAGCAGGTGGTGGAGCGGGTTAAGGCGTACCTGTTATGCCAGTTGCCGGAAGGCTTCTGTGCTGGCTAGGGTTCGAGTCTCCTGGTGGGAAAGTGTTCTAAAGTTGTATACATCACTCTCGTGTTCAGGAGAGTTGTGCCTTAAGCATAGACACAGTGTTCTCCCATATTAAGAGGGACTTGATGAAAAGAACGTATAAATGACCCCTCACTTGCTCTAATGCTCTTGGGAGGTGGTGATCTATGGAGTATATAAATACTCCGAAATTACCATCTCTTTTAAGGGTCTGAGCAGGTGGTGGAGCAGGTTAAGGCGTACCTGTTATGCCAGTTGCTGGAAGGCTTCTGTGCTGGCTAGGGTTCGAGTCTCCTGGTGGGAAAGTGTTCTAAAGTTGTATACTTCACTCTCGTGTTTAGGAGAGTTGTGCCTTAAGTATAGACACAGTGTTCTCCCATATTAACAGGGACTTGATGAAAAGAACGTATAAATGACCCCTCACTTGCTCTAGTGCTCTTGGGAGGTGGTGATCTTTGGAGTATATAAATACTCCGAAATTACCATCTCTTTTAAGGGTCTGAGCAGGTGGTGGAGCGGGTTAAGGCGTACCTGTTACGCCAGTTGCTGGAAGGCTTCTGTGCTGCTGGCTAGGGTTCGAGTCTCCTGGTGGGAAAGTGTTCTAAAGTTGTATACTTCACTCTCGTGTTTAGGAGAGTTGTGCCTTAAGCATAGACACAGTGTTCTCCCATATTAACAGGGACTTGATGAAAAGAACGTATAAATGACCCCTCACTTGCTCTAGTGCTCTTGGGAGGTGGTGATCTATGGAGTATATAAATACTCCGAAATTACCATCTCTTTTAAGGGTCTGAGCAGGTGGTGGAGCGGGTTAAGGCGTACCTGTTATGCCAGTTGCTGGAAGGCTTCTGTGCTGGCTAGGGTTCGAGTCTCCTGGTGGGAAAGTGTTCTAAAGTTGTATACTTCACTCTCGTGTTTAGGAGAGTTGTGCCTTAAGTATAGACAGTGTTCTCCCATATTAACAGGGACTTGATGAAAAGAACGTATAAATGACCCCTCACTTGCTCTAGTGCTCTTGGGAGGTGGTGATCTTTGGAGTATATAAATACTCCGAAATTACCATCTCTTTTAAGGGTCTGAGCAGGTGGTGGAGCGGGTTAAGGCGTACCTGTTATGCCAGTTGCTGGAAGGCTTCTGTGCTGCTGGCTAGGGTTCGAGTCTCCTGGTGGGAAAGTGTTCTAAAGTTGTATACTTCACTCTCGTGTTTAGGAGAGTTGTGCCTTAAGCATAGACACAGTGTTCTCCCATATTAACAGGGACTTGATGAAAAGAACGTATAAATGACCCCTCACTTGCTCTAGTGCTCTTGGGAGGTGGTGATCTTTGGAGTATATAAATACTCTGAAATTACCATCTCTTTTAAGGGTCTGAGCAGGTGGTGGAGCGGGTTAAGGCGTACCTGTTATGCCAGTTGCTGGAAGGCTTCTCTGCTGGCAAGGGTTCGAGTCTCCTGGTGGGAAGTGTTCTAAAGTTGTATACATCACTCTCGTGTTTAGGAGAGTTGTGCCTTAAGCATAGACACAGTGTTCTCCCATATTAACAGGGACTTGATGAAAAGAACGTATAAATGACCCCTCACTTGCTCTAGTGCTCTTGGGAGGTGGTGATCTATGGAGTATATAAATACTCCGAAATTACCATCTCTTTTAAGGGTCTGAGCAGGTGGTGGAGCGGGTTAAGGCGTACCTGTTATGCCAGTTGCTGGAAGGCTTCTGTGCTGGCTAGGGTTCGAGTCTCCTGGTGGGAAAGTGTTCTAAAGTTGTATACTTCACTCTCGTGTTTAGGAGAGTTGTGCCTTAAGTATAGACACAGTGTTCTCCCATATTAACAGGGACTTGATGAAAAGAACGTATAAATGACCCCTCACTTGCTCTAGTGCTCTTGGGAGGTGGTGATCTTTGGAGTATATAAATACTCCGAAATTACCATCTCTTTTAAGGGTCTGAGCAGGTGGTGGAGCGGGTTAAGGCGTACCTGTTATGCCAGTTGCTGGAAGGCTTCTGTGCTGCTGGCTAGGGTTCGAGTCTCCTGGTGGGAAAGTGTTCTAAAGTTGTATACTTCACTCTCGTGTTTAGGAGAGTTGTGCCTTAAGCATAGACACAGTGTTCTCCCATATTAACAGGGACTTGATGAAAAGAACGTATAAATGACCCCTCACTTGCTCTAGTGCTCTTGGGAGGTGGTGATCTATGGAGTATATAAATACTCCGAAATTACCATCTCTTTTAAGGGTCTGAGCAGGTGGTGGAGCGGGTTAAGGCGTACCTGTTATGCCAGTTGCTGGAAGGCTTCTGTGCTGGCTAGGGTTCGAGTCTCCTGGTGGGAAAGTGTTCTAAAGTTGTATACTTCACTCTCGTGTTTAGGAGAGTTGTGCCTTAAGTATAGACAGTGTTCTCCCATATTAACAGGGACTTGATGAAAAGAACGTATAAATGACCCCTCACTTGCTCTAGTGCTCTTGGGAGGTGGTGATCTTTGGAGTATATAAATACTCCGAAATTACCATCTCTTTTAAGGGTCTGAGCAGGTGGTGGAGCGGGTTAAGGCGTACCTGTTATGCCAGTTGCTGGAAGGCTTCTGTGCTGCTGGCTAGGGTTCGAGTCTCCTGGTGGGAAAGTGTTCTAAAGTTGTATACTTCACTCTCGTGTTTAGGAGAGTTGTGCCTTAAGCATAGACACAGTGTTCTCCCATATTAACAGGGACTTGATGAAAAGAACGTATAAATGACCCCTCACTTGCTCTAGTGCTCTTGGGAGGTGGTGATCTTTGGAGTATATAAATACTCTGAAATTACCATCTCTTTTAAGGGTCTGAGCAGGTGGTGGAGCGGGTTAAGGCGTACCTGTTATGCCAGTTGCTGGAAGGCTTCTCTGCTGGCTAGGGTTCGAGTCTCCTGGTGGGAAGTGTTCTAAAGTTGTATACATCACTCTCGTGTTTAGGAGAGTTGTGCCTTAAGCATAGACACAGTGTTCTCCCATATTAACAGGGACTTGATGAAAAGAACGTATAAATGACCCCTCACTTGCTCTAGTGCTCTTGGGAGGTGGTGATCTATGGAGTATATAAATACTCCGAAATTACCATCTCTTTTAAGGGTCTGAGCAGGTGGTGGAGCGGGTTAAGGCGTACCTGATATGCCAGTTGCTGGAAGGCTTCTGTGCTGGCTAGGGTTCGAGTCTCCTGGTGGGAAAGTGTTCTAAAGTTGTATACTTCACTCTCGTGTTTAGGAGAGTTGTGCCTTAAGTATAGACACAGTGTTCTCCCATATTAACAGGGACTTGATGAAAAGAACGTATAAATGACCCCTCACTTGCTCTAGTGCTCTTGGGAGGTGGTGATCTTTGGAGTATATAAATACTCCGAAATTACCATCTCTTTTAAGGGTCTGAGCAGGTGGTGGAGCGGGTTAAGGCGTACCTGTTATGCCAGTTGCTGGAAGGCTTCTGTGCTGGCTAGGGTTCGAGTCTCCTGGTGGGAAAGTGTTCTAAAGTTGTATACTTCACTCTCGTGTTTAGGAGAGTTGTGCCTTAAGCATAGACACAGTGTTCTCCCATATTAACAGGGACTTGATGTAAAGAACGTATAAATGACCCCTCACTTGCTCTAGTGCTCTTGGGAGGTGGTGATCTTTGGAGTATATAAATACTCCGAAATTACCATCTCTTTTAAGGGTCTGAGCAGGTGGTGGAGCGGGTTAAGGCGTACCTGTTATGCCAGTTGCTGGAAGGCTTCTGTGCTGCTGGCTAGGGTTCGAGTCTCCTGGTGGGAAAGTGTTCTAAAGTTGTATACTTCACTCTCGTGTTTAGGAGAGTTGTGCCTTAAGCATAGACACAGTGTTCTCCCATATTAACAGGGACTTGATGAAAAGAACGTATAAATGACCCCTCACTTGCTCTAGTGCTCTTGGGAGGTGGTGATCTTTGGAGTATATAACTACTCCGAAATTACCATCTCTTTTAAGGGTCTGAGCAGGTGCTGGAGCGGGTTAAGGCGTACCTGTTATGCCAGTTGCTGGAAGGCTTCTGTGCTGGCTAGGGTTCGAGTCTCCTGGTGGGAAAGTGTTCTAAAGTTGTATACTTCACATACATTATATTTATATATTCACTTGAACTTGAACTATATATTCTCTTCACTTGAACATCACTTGGTGATGTTTAGGAGAGTTGTGCCTTAAGCATAGACACAGTGTTCTCCTATATTAACAGGGACTTGATGAAAAGAACGTATAAATGACCCCTCATTTGCTCTAGTGCTCTTGGGAGGTGGTGATCTTTGGAGTATATAAATACTCCGAAATTACCATCTCTTTTAAGGGTCTGAGCAGGTGGTGGAGCGGGTTAAGGCGTACCTGTTATGCCAGTTGCTGGAAGGCTTCTGTGCTGGCTAGGGTTCGAGTCTCCTGGTGGGAAAGTGTTCTAAAGTTGTATACTTCACTCTCGTGTTTAGGAGAGTTGTGCCTTAAGCATAGACACAGTGTTCTCCCATATTAACAGGGACTTGATGTAAAGAACGTATAAATGACCCCTCACTTGCTCTAGTGCTCTTGGGAGGTGGTGATCTTTGGAGTATATAAATACTCCGAAATTACCATCTCTTTTAAGGGTCTGAGCAGGTGGTGGAGCAGGTTAAGGCGTACCTGTTATGCCAGTTGCTGGAAGGCTTCTGTGCTGCTGGCTAGGGTTCGAGTCTCCTGGTGGGAAAGTGTTCTAAAGTTGTATACTTCACTCTCGTGTTTAGGAGAGTTGTGCCTTAAGCATAGACACAGTGTTCTCCCATATTAACAGGGACTTGATGAAAAGAACGTATAAATGACCCCTCACTTGCTCTAGTGCTCTTGGGAGGTGGTGATCTTTGGAGTATATAACTACTCCGAAATTACCATCTCTTTTAAGGGTCTGAGCAGGTGGTGGAGCGGGTTAAGGCGTACCTGTTATGCCAGTTGCCGGAAGGCTTCTGTGCTGGCTAGGGTTCGAGTCTCCTGGTGGGAAAGTGTTCTAAAGTTGTATACATCACTCTCGTGTTCAGGAGAGTTGTGCCTTAAGCATAGACACAGTGTTCTCCCATATTAACAGGGACTTGATGAAAAGAACGTATAAATGACCCCTCACTTGCTCTAATGCTCTTGGGAGGTGGTGATCTATGGAGTATATAAATACTCCGAAATTACCATCTCTTTTAAGGGTCTGAGCAGGTGGTGGAGCGGGTTAAGGCGTACCTGTTATGCCAGTTGCTGGAAGGCTTCTGTGCTGGCTAGGGTTCGAGTCTCCTGGTGGGAAAGTGTTCTAAAGTTGTATACTTCACTCTCGTGTTTAGGAGAGTTGTGCCTTAAGTATAGACACAGTGTTCTCCCATATTAACAGGGACTTGATGAAAAGAACGTATAAATGACCCCTCACTTGCTCTAGTGCTCTTGGGAGGTGGTGATCTTTGGAGTATATAAATACTCCGAAATTACCATCTCTTTTAAGGGTCTGAGCAGGTGGTGGAGCGGGTTAAGGCGTACCTGTTATGCCAGTTGCTGGAAGGCTTCTGTGCTGCTGGCTAGGGTTCGAGTCTCCTGGTGGGAAAGTGTCCTAAAGTTGTATACTTCACTCTCGTGTTTAGGAGAGTTGTGCCTTAAGCATAGACACAGTGTTCTCCCATATTAACAGGGACTTGATGAAAAGAACGTATAAATGACCCCTCACTTGCTCTAGTGCTCTTGGGAGGTGGTGATCTATGGAGTATATAAATACTCCGAAATTACCATCTCTTTTAAGGGTCTGAGCAGGTGGTGGAGCGGGTTAAGGCGTACCTGTTATGCCAGTTGCTGGAAGGCTTCTGTGCTGGCTAGGGTTCGAGTCTCCTGGTGGGAAAGTGTTCTAAAGTTGTATACTTCACTCTCGTGTTTAGGAGAGTTGTGCCTTAAGTATAGACACAGTGTTCTCCCATATTAACAGGGACTTGATGAAAAGAACGTATAAATGACCCCTCACTTGCTCTAGTGCTCTTGGGAGGTGATGATCTTTGGAGTATATAAATACTCCGAAATTACCATCTCTTTTAAGGGTCTGAGCAGGTGGTGGAGCGGGTTAAGGCGTACCTGTTATGCCAGTTGCTGGAAGGCTTCTGTGCTGCTGGCTAGGGTTCGAGTCTCCTGGTGGGAAAGTGTTCTAAAGTTGTATACTTCACTCTCGTGTTTAGGAGAGTTGTGCCTTAAGCATAGACACAGTGTTCTCCCATATTAACAGGGACTTGATGCAAAGAACGTATAAATGACCCCTCACTTGCTCTAGTGCTCTTGGGAGGTGGTGATCTTTGGAGTATATAAATACTCTGAAATTACCATCTCTTTTAAGGGTCTGAGCAGGTGGTGGAGCGGGTTAAGGCGTACCTGTTATGCCAGTTGCTGGAAGGCTTCTCTGCTGGCTAGGGTTCGAGTCTCCTGGTGGGAAGTGTTCTAAAGTTGTATACATCACTCTCGTGTTTAGGAGAGTTGTGCCTTAAGCATAGACACAGTGTTCTCCCATATTAACAGGGACTTGATGAAAAGAACGTATAAATGACCCCTCACTTGCTCTAGTGCTCTTGTTAGGTGGTGATCTATGGAGTATATAAATACTCCGAAATTACCATCTCTTTTAAGGGTCTGAGCAGGTGGTGGAGCGGGTTAAGGCGTACCTGTTATGCCAGTTGCTGGAAGGCTTCTGTGCTGGCTAGGGTTCGAGTCTCCTGGTGGGAAAGTGTTCTAAAGTTGTATACTTCACTCTCGTGTTTAGGAGAGTTGTGCCTTAAGTATAGACACAGTGTTCTCCCATATTAACAGGGACTTGATGAAAAGAACGTATAAATGACCCCTCACTTGCTCTAGTGCTCTTGGGAGGTGGTGATCTTTGGAGTATATAAATACTCCGAAATTACCATCTCTTTTAAGGGTCTGAGCAGGTGGTGGAGCGGGTTAAGGCGTACCTGTTATGCCAGTTGCTGGAAGGCTTCTGTGCTGCTGGCTAGGGTTCGAGTCTCCTGGTGGGAAAGTGTTCTAAAGTTGTATACTTCACTCTCGTGTTTAGGAGAGTTGTGCCTTAAGCATAGACACAGTGTTCTCCCATATTAACAGGGACTTGATGCAAAGAACGTATAAATGACCCCTCACTTGCTCTAGTGCTCTTGGGAGGTGGTGATCTTTGGAGTATATAAATACTCTGAAATTACCATCTCTTTTAAGGGTCTGAGCAGGTGGTGGAGCGGGTTAAGGCGTACCTGTTATGCCAGTTGCTGGAAGGCTTCTCTGCTGGCTAGGGTTCGAGTCTCCTGGTGGGAAGTGTTCTAAAGTTGTATACATCACTCTCGTGTTTAGGAGAGTTGTGCCTTAAGCATAGACACAGTGTTCTCCCATATTAACAGGGACTTGATGAAAAGAACGTATAAATGACCCCTCACTTGCTCTAGTGCTCTTGTTAGGTGGTGATCTATGGAGTATATAAATACTCCGAAATTACCATCTCTTTTAAGGGTCTGAGCAGGTGGTGGAGCGGGTTAAGGCGTACTTGTTATGCCAGTTGCTGGAAGGCTTCTGTGCTGGCTAGGGTTCGAGTCTCCTGGTGGGAAAGTGTTCTAAAGTTGTATACTTCACTCTCGTGTTTAGGAGAGTTGTGCCTTAAGTATAGACACAGTGTTCTCCCATATTAACAGGGACTTGATGAAAAGAACGTATAAATGACCCCTCACTTGCTCTAGTGCTCTTGGGAGGTGGTGATCTTTGGAGTATATAAATACTCCGAAATTACCATCTCTTTTAAGGGTCTGAGCAGGTGGTGGAGCGGGTTAAGGCGTACCTGTTATGCCAGTTGCTGGAAGGCTTCTGTGCTGCTGGCTAGGGTTCGAGTCTCCTGGTGGGAAAGTGTTCTAAAGTTGTATACTTCACTCTCGTGTTTAGGAGAGTTGTGCCTTAAGCATAGACACAGTGTTCTCCCATATTAACAGGGACTTGATGCAAAGAACGTATAAATGACCCCTCACTTGCTCTAGTGCTCTTGGGAGGTGGTGATCTTTGGAGTATATAAATACTCTGAAATTACCATCTCTTTTAAGGGTCTGAGCAGGTGGTGGAGCGGGTTAAGGCGTACCTGTTATGCCAGTTGCTGGAAGGCTTCTCTGCTGGCTAGGGTTCGAGTCTCCTGGTGGGAAGTGTTCTAAAGTTGTATACATCACTCTCGTGTTTAGGAGAGTTGTGCCTTAAGCATAGACACAGTGTTCTCCCATATTAACAGGGACTTGATGAAAAGAACGTATAAATGACCCCTCACTTGCTCTAGTGCTCTTGTTAGGTGGTGATCTATGGAGTATATAAATACTCCGAAATTACCATCTCTTTTAAGGGTCTGAGCAGGTGGTGGAGCGGGTTAAGGCGTACTTGTTATGCCAGTTGCTGGAAGGCTTCTGTGCTGGCTAGGGTTCGAGTCTCCTGGTGGGAAAGTGTTCTAAAGTTGTATACTTCACTCTCGTGTTTAGGAGAGTTGTGCCTTAAGCATAGACACAGTGTTCTCCCATATTAACAGGGACTTGATGAAAAGAACGTATAAATGACCCCTCACTTGCTCTAGTGCTCTTGGGAGGTGGTGATCTTTGGAGTATATAACTACTCCGAAATTACCATCTCTTTTAAGGGTCTGAGCAGGTGCTGGAGCGGGTTAAGGCGTACCTGTTATGCCAGTTGCTGGAAGGCTTCTGTGCTGGCTAGGGTTCGAGTCTCCTGGTGGGAAAGTGTTCTAAAGTTGTATACTTCACATACATTATATTTATATATTCACTTGAACTTGAACTATATATTCTCTTCACTTGAACATCACTTGGTGATGTTTAGGAGAGTTGTGCCTTAAGCATAGACACAGTGTTCTCCTATATTAACAGGGACTTGATGAAAAGAACGTATAAATGACCCCTCATTTGCTCTAGTGCTCTTGGGAGGTGGTGATCTTTGGAGTATATAAATACTCCGAAATTACCATCTCTTTTAAGGGTCTGAGCAGGTGGTGGAGCGGGTTAAGGCGTACCTGTTATGCCAGTTGCTGGAAGGCTTCTGTGCTGGCTAGGGTTCGAGTCTCCTGGTGGGAAAGTGTTCTAAAGTTGTATACTTCACTCTCGTGTTTAGGAGAGTTGTGCCTTAAGCATAGACACAGTGTTCTCCCATATTAACAGGGACTTGATGTAAAGAACGTATAAATGACCCCTCACTTGCTCTAGTGCTCTTGGGAGGTGGTGATCTTTGGAGTATATAAATACTCCGAAATTACCATCTCTTTTAAGGGTCTGAGCAGGTGGTGGAGCAGGTTAAGGCGTACCTGTTATGCCAGTTGCTGGAAGGCTTCTGTGCTGCTGGCTAGGGTTCGAGTCTCCTGGTGGGAAAGTGTTCTAAAGTTGTATACTTCACTCTCGTGTTTAGGAGAGTTGTGCCTTAAGCATAGACACAGTGTTCTCCCATATTAACAGGGACTTGATGAAAAGAACGTATAAATGACCCCTCACTTGCTCTAGTGCTCTTGGGAGGTGGTGATCTTTGGAGTATATAACTACTCCGAAATTACCATCTCTTTTAAGGGTCTGAGCAGGTGGTGGAGCGGGTTAAGGCGTACCTGTTATGCCAGTTGCCGGAAGGCTTCTGTGCTGGCTAGGGTTCGAGTCTCCTGGTGGGAAAGTGTTCTAAAGTTGTATACATCACTCTCGTGTTCAGGAGAGTTGTGCCTTAAGCATAGACACAGTGTTCTCCCATATTAACAGGGACTTGATGAAAAGAACGTATAAATGACCCCTCACTTGCTCTAATGCTCTTGGGAGGTGGTGATCTATGGAGTATATAAATACTCCGAAATTACCATCTCTTTTAAGGGTCTGAGCAGGTGGTGGAGCGGGTTAAGGCGTACCTGTTATGCCAGTTGCTGGAAGGCTTCTGTGCTGGCTAGGGTTCGAGTCTCCTGGTGGGAAAGTGTTCTAAAGTTGTATACTTCACTCTCGTGTTTAGGAGAGTTGTGCCTTAAGTATAGACACAGTGTTCTCCCATATTAACAGGGACTTGATGAAAAGAACGTATAAATGACCCCTCACTTGCTCTAGTGCTCTTGGGAGGTGGTGATCTTTGGAGTATATAAATACTCCGAAATTACCATCTCTTTTAAGGGTCTGAGCAGGTGGTGGAGCGGGTTAAGGCGTACCTGTTATGCCAGTTGCTGGAAGGCTTCTGTGCTGCTGGCTAGGGTTCGAGTCTCCTGGTGGGAAAGTGTCCTAAAGTTGTATACTTCACTCTCGTGTTTAGGAGAGTTGTGCCTTAAGCATAGACACAGTGTTCTCCCATATTAACAGGGACTTGATGAAAAGAACGTATAAATGACCCCTCACTTGCTCTAGTGCTCTTGGGAGGTGGTGATCTATGGAGTATATAAATACTCCGAAATTACCATCTCTTTTAAGGGTCTGAGCAGGTGGTGGAGCGGGTTAAGGCGTACCTGTTATGCCAGTTGCTGGAAGGCTTCTGTGCTGGCTAGGGTTCGAGTCTCCTGGTGGGAAAGTGTTCTAAAGTTGTATACTTCACTCTCGTGTTTAGGAGAGTTGTGCCTTAAGTATAGACACAGTGTTCTCCCATATTAACAGGGACTTGATGAAAAGAACGTATAAATGACCCCTCACTTGCTCTAGTGCTCTTGGGAGGTGGTGATCTTTGGAGTATATAAATACTCCGAAATTACCATCTCTTTTAAGGGTCTGAGCAGGTGGTGGAGCGGGTTAAGGCGTACCTGTTATGCCAGTTGCTGGAAGGCTTCTGTGCTGCTGGCTAGGGTTCGAGTCTCCTGGTGGGAAAGTGTTCTAAAGTTGTATACTTCACTCTCGTGTTTAGGAGAGTTGTGCCTTAAGCATAGACACAGTGTTCTCCCATATTAACAGGGACTTGATGCAAAGAACGTATAAATGACCCCTCACTTGCTCTAGTGCTCTTGGGAGGTGGTGATCTTTGGAGTATATAAATACTCTGAAATTACCATCTCTTTTAAGGGTCTGAGCAGGTGGTGGAGCGGGTTAAGGCGTACCTGTTATGCCAGTTGCTGGAAGGCTTCTCTGCTGGCTAGGGTTCGAGTCTCCTGGTGGGAAGTGTTCTAAAGTTGTATACATCACTCTCGTGTTTAGGAGAGTTGTGCCTTAAGCATAGACACAGTGTTCTCCCATATTAACAGGGACTTGATGAAAAGAACGTATAAATGACCCCTCACTTGCTCTAGTGCTCTTGTTAGGTGGTGATCTATGGAGTATATAAATACTCCGAAATAACCATCTCTTTTAAGGGTCTGAGCAGGTGGTGGAGCGGGTTAAGGCGTACTTGTTATACCAGTTGCTGGAAGGCTTCTGTGCTGGCTAGGGTTCGAGTCTCCTGGTGGGAAAGTGTTCTAAAGTTGTATACTTCACTCTCGTGTTTAGGAGAGTTGTGCCTTAAGTATAGACACAGTGTTCTCCCATATTAACAGGGACTTGATGAAAAGAACGTATAAATGACCCCTCACTTGCTCTAGTGCTCTTGGGAGGTGGTGATCTTTGGAGTATATAAATACTCCGAAATTACCATCTCTTTTAAGGGTCTGAGCAGGTGGTGGAGCGGGTTAAGGCGTACCTGTTATGCCAGTTGCTGGAAGGCTTCTGTGCTGGCTAGGGTTCGAGTCTCCTGGTGGGAAAGTGTTCTAAAGTTGTATACTTCACTCTCGTGTTTAGGAGAGTTGTGCCTTAAGCATAGACACAGTGTTCTCCCATATTAACAGGGACTTGATGTAAAGAACGTATAAATGACCCCTCACTTGCTCTAGTGCTCTTGGGAGGTGGTGATCTTTGGAGTATATAAATACTCCGAAATTACCATCTCTTTTAAGGGTCTGAGCAGGTGGTGGAGCGGGTTAAGGCGTACCTGTTATGCCAGTTGCTGGAAGGCTTCTGTGCTGCTGGCTAGGGTTCGAGTCTCCTGGTGGGAAAGTGTTCTAAAGTTGTATACTTCACTCTCGTGTTTAGGAGAGTTGTGCCTTAAGCATAGACACAGTGTTCTCCCATATTAACAGGGACTTGATGAAAAGAACGTATAAATGACCCCTCACTTGCTCTAGTGCTCTTGGGAGGTGGTGATCTTTGGAGTATATAACTACTCCGAAATTACCATCTCTTTTAAGGGTCTGAGCAGGTGCTGGAGCGGGTTAAGGCGTACCTGTTATGCCAGTTGCTGGAAGGCTTCTGTGCTGGCTAGGGTTCGAGTCTCCTGGTGGGAAAGTGTTCTAAAGTTGTATACTTCACATACATTATATTTATATATTCACTTGAACTTGAACTATATATTCTCTTCACTTGAACATCACTTGGTGATGTTTAGGAGAGTTGTGCCTTAAGCATAGACACAGTGTTCTCCTATATTAACAGGGACTTGATGAAAAGAACGTATAAATGACCCCTCATTTGCTCTAGTGCTCTTGGGAGGTGGTGATCTTTGGAGTATATAAATACTCCGAAATTACCATCTCTTTTAAGGGTCTGAGCAGGTGGTGGAGCGGGTTAAGGCGTACCTGTTATGCCAGTTGCTGGAAGGCTTCTGTGCTGGCTAGGGTTCGAGTCTCCTGGTGGGAAAGTGTTCTAAAGTTGTATACTTCACTCTCGTGTTTAGGAGAGTTGTGCCTTAAGCATAGACACAGTGTTCTCCCATATTAACAGGGACTTGATGTAAAGAACGTATAAATGACCCCTCACTTGCTCTAGGGCTCTTGGGAGGTGGTGATCTTTGGAGTATATAAATACTCCGAAATTACCATCTCTTTTAAGGGTCTGAGCAGGTGGTGGAGCGGGTTAAGGCGTACCTGTTATGCCAGTTGCTGGAAGGCTTCTGTGCTGCTGGCTAGGGTTCGAGTCTCCTGGTGGGAAAGTGTTCTAAAGTTGTATACTTCACTCTCGTGTTTTGGAGAGTTGTGCCTTAAGCATAGACACAGTGTTCTCCCATATTAACAGGGACTTGATGAAAAGAACGTATAAATGACCCCTAACTTGCTCTAGTGCTCTTGGGAGGTGGTGATCTTTGGAGTATATAACTACTCCAAAATTACCATCTCTTTTAAGGGTCTGAGCAGGTGGTGGAGCGGGTTAAGGCGTACCTGTTATGCCAGTTGCCGGAAGGCTTCTGTGCTGGCTAGGGTTCGAGTCTCCTGGTGGGAAAGTGTTCTAAAGTTGTATACATCACTCTCGTGTTCAGGAGAGTTGTGCCTTAAGCATAGACACAGTGTTCTCCCATATTAACAGGGACTTGATGAAAAGAACGTATAAATGACCCCTCACTTGCTCTAATGCTCTTGGGAGGTGGTGATCTATGGAGTATATAAATACTCCGAAATTACCATCTCTTTTAAGGGTCTGAGCAGGTGGTGGAGCGGGTTAAGGCGTACCTGTTATGCCAGTTGCTGGAAGGCTTCTGTGCTGGCTAGGGTTCGAGTCTCCTGGTGGGAAAGTGTTCTAAAGTTGTATACTTCACTCTCGTGTTTAGGAGAGTTGTGCCTTAAGTATAGACACAGTGTTCTCCCATATTAACAGGGACTTGATGAAAAGAACGTATAAATGACCCCTCACTTGCTCTAGTGCTCTTGGGAGGTGGTGATCTTTGGAGTATATAAATACTCCGAAATTACCATCTCTTTTAAGGGTCTGAGCAGGTGGTGGAGCGGGTTAAGGCGTACCTGTTATGCCAGTTGCTGGAAGGCTTCTGTGCTGCTGGCTAGGGTTCGAGTCTCCTGGTGGGAATGTGTTCTAAAGTTGTATACTTCACTCTCGTGTTTAGGAGAGTTGTGCCTTAAGCATAGACACAGTGTTCTCCCATATTAACAGGGACTTGATGAAAAGAACGTATAAATGACCCCTCACTTGCTCTAGTGCTCTTGGGAGGTGGTGATCTATGGAGTATATAAATACTCCGAAATTACCATCTCTTTTAAGGGTCTGAGCAGGTGGTGGAGCGGGTTAAGGCGTACCTGTTATGCCAGTTGCTGGAAGGCTTCTGTGCTGGCTAGGGTTCGAGTCTCCTGGTGGGAAAGTGTTCTAAAGTTGTATACTTCACTCTCGTGTTTAGGAGAGTTGTGCCTTAAGCATAGACACAGTGTTCTCCCATATTAACAGGGACTTGATGTAAAGAACGTATAAATGACCCCTCACTTGCTCTAGTGCTCTTGGGAGGTGGTGATCTTTGGAGTATATAAATACTCCGAAATTACCATCTCTTTTAAGGGTCTGAGCAGGTGGTGGAGCGGGTTAAGGCGTACCTGTTATGCCAGTTGCTGGAAGGCTTCTGTGCTGCTGGCTAGGGTTCGAGTCTCCTGGTGGGAAAGTGTTCTAAAGTTGTATACTTCACTCTCGTGTTTAGGAGAGTTGTGCCTTAAGCATAGACACAGTGTTCTCCCATATTAACAGGGACTTGATGTAAAGAACGTATAAATGACCCCTCACTTGCTCTAGTGCTCTTGGGAGGTGGTGATCTTTGGAGTATATAAATACTCCGAAATTACCATCTCTTTTAAGGGTCTGAGCAGGTGGTGGAGCGGGTTAAGGCGTACCTGTTATGCCAGTTGCTGGAAGGCTTCTGTGCTGCTGGCTAGGGTTCGAGTCTCCTGGTGGGAAAGTGTTCTAAAGTTGTATACTTCACTCTCGTGTTTAGGAGAGTTGTGCCTTAAGCATAGACACAGTGTTCTCCCATATTAGCAGGGACTTGATGAAAAGAACGTATAAATGACCCCTCACTTGCTCTAGTGCTCTTGGGAGGTGGTGATCTTTGGAGTATATAAATACTCCGAAATTACCATCTCTTTTAAGGGTCTGAGCAGGTGGTGGAGCGGGTTAAGGCGTACCTCTTATGCCAGTTGCTGGAAGGCTTCTGTGCTGCTGGCTAGGGTTCGAGTCTCCTGGTGGGAAAGTGTTCTAAAGTTGTATACTTCACTCTCGTGTTTAGGAGAGTTGTGCCTTAAGCATAGACACAGTGTTCTCCCATATTAACAGGGACTTGATGAAAAGAACGTATAAATGACCCCTCACTTGCTCTAGTGCTCTTGGGAGGTGGTGAATTTTGGAGTATATAAATACTCCAAAATTACCATCTCTTTTAAGGGTCTGAGCAGGTGGTGGAGCGGGTTAAGGCGTACCTGTTATGCCAGTTGCTGGAAGGCTTCTGTGCTGGCTAGGGTTCGAGTCTCCTGGTGGGAAAGTGTTCTAAAGTTGTATACTTCACTCTCGTGTTTAGGAGAGTTGTGCCTTAAGCATAGACACAGTGTTCTCCCATATTAACAGGGACTTGATGTAAAGAACGTATAAATGACCCCTCACTTGCTCTAGTGCTCTTGGGAGGTGGTGATCTTTGGAGTATATAAATACTCCGAAATTACCATCTCTTTTAAGGGTCTGAGCAGGTGCTGGAGCGGGTTAAGGCGTACCTGTTATGCCAGTTGCTGGAAGGCTTCTGTGCTGCTGGCTAGGGTTCGAGTCTCCTGGTGGGAAAGTGTTCTAAAGTTGTATACTTCACTCTCGTGTTTAGGAGAGTTGTGCCTTAAGCATAGACACAGTGTTCTCCCATATTAACAGGGACTTGATGAAAAGAACGTATAAATGACCCCTCACTTGCTCTAGTGCTCTTGGGAGGTGGTGATCTTTGGAGTATATAACTACTCCGAAATTACCATCTCTTTTAAGGGTCTGCGCAGGTGCTGGAGCGGGTTAAGGCGTACCTGTTATGCCTGTTGCTGGAAGGCTTCTGTGCTGGCTAGGGTTCGAGTCTCCTGGTGGGAAAGTGTTCTAAAGTTGTATACTTCACATACATTATATTTATATATTCACTTGAACTTGAACTATATATTCTCTTCACTTGAACATCACTTGGTGATGTTTAGGAGAGTTGTGCCTTAAGCATAGACACAGTGTTCTCCCATATTAACAGGGACTTGATGTAAAGAACGTATAAATGACCCCTCACTTGCTCTAATGCTCTTGGGAGGTGGTGATCTATGGAGTATATAAATACTCCGAAATTACCATCTCTTTTAAGGGTCTGAGCAGGTGGTGGAGCGGGTTAAGGCGTACCTGTTATGCCAGTTGCTGGAAGGCTTCTGTGCTGGCTAGGGTTCGAGTCTCCTGGTGGGAAAGTGTTCTAAAGTTGTATACTTCACTCTCGTGTTTAGGAGAGTTGTGCCTTAAGCATAGACACAGTGTTCTCCCATATTAACAGGGACTTGATGAAAAGAACGTATAAATGACCCCTCACTTGCTCTAGTGCTCTTGGGAGGTGGTGATCTTTGGAGTATATAAATACTCCGAAATTACCATCTCTTTTAAGGGTCTGAGCAGGTGGTGGAGCGGGTTAAGGCGTACCTGTTATGCCAGTTGCTGGAAGGCTTCTGTGCTGGCTAGGGTTCGAGTCTCCTGGTGGGAAAGTGTTCTAAAGTTGTATACTTCACTCTCGTGTTTAGGAGAGTTGTGCCTTAAGCATAGACACAGTGTTCTCCCATATTAACAGGGACTTGATGAAAAGAACGTATAAATGACCCCTCACTTGCTCTAGTGCTCTTGGGAGGTGGTGATCTTTGGAGTATATAAATACTCCGAAATTACCATCTCTTTTAAGGGTCTGAGCAGGTGGTGGAGCGGGTTAAGGCGTACCTGTTATGCCAGTTGCTGGAAGGCTTCTGTGCTGGCTAGGGTTCGAGTCTCCTGGTGGGAAAGTGTTCTAAAGTTGTATACTTCACTCTCGTGTTTAGGAGAGTTGTGCCTTAAGCATAGACACAGTGTTCTCCCATATTAACAGGGACTTGATGAAAAGAACGTATAAATGACCCCTCACTTGCTCTAGTGCTCTTGGGAGGTGGTGATCTTTGGAGTATATAAATACTCCGAAATTACCATCTCTTTTAAGGGTCTGAGCAGGTGGTGGAGCGGGTTAAGGCGTACCTGTTATGCCAGTTGCTGGAAGGCTTCTGTGCTGGCTAGGGTTCGAGTCTCCTGGTGGGAAAGTGTTCTAAAGTTGTATACTTCACTCTCGTGTTTAGGAGAGTTGTGCCTTAAGCATAGACACAGTGTTCTCCCATATTAACAGGGACTTGATGAAAAGAACGTATAAATGACCCCTCACTTGCTCTAGTGCTCTTGGGAGGTGGTGATCTTTGGAGTATATAAATACTCCGAAATTACCATCTCTTTTAAGGGTCTGAGCAGGTGGTGGAGCGGGTTAAGGCGTACCTGTTATGCCAGTTGCTGGAAGGCTTCTGCTGCTGGCTAGGGTTCGAGTCTCCTGGTGGGAAAGTGTTCTAAAGTTGTATACTTCACTCTCGTGTTTAGGAGAGTTGTGCCTTAAGCATAGACACAGTGTTCTCCCATATTAACAGGGACTTGATGAAAAGAACGTATAAATGACCCCTCACTTGCTCTAGTGCTCTTGGGAGGTGGTGATCTTTGGAGTATATAAATACTCCGAAATTACCATCTCTTTTAAGGGTCTGAGCAGGTGGTGGAGCGGGTTAAGGCGTACCTGTTATGCCAGTTGCTGGAAGGCTTCTGTGCTGGCTAGGGTTCGAGTCTCCTGGTGGGAAAGTGTTCTAAAGTTGTATACTTCACTCTCGTGTTTAGGAGAGTTGTGCCTTAAGCATAGACACAGTGTTCTCCCATATTAACAGGGACTTGATGAAAAGAACGTATAAATGACCCCTCACTTGCTCTAGTGCTCTTGGGAGGTGGTGATCTTTGGAGTATATAAATACTCCGAAATTACCATCTCTTTTAAGGGTCTGAGCAGGTGGTGGAGCGGGTTAAGGCGTACCTGTTATGCCAGTTGCTGGAAGGCTTCTGTGCTGGCTAGGGTTCGAGTCTCCTGGTGGGAAAGTGTTCTAAAGTTGTATACTTCACTCTCGTGTTTAGGAGAGTTGTGCCTTAAGCATAGACACAGTGTTCTCCCATATTAACAGGGACTTGATGAAAAGAACGTATAAATGACCCCTCACTTGCTCTAGTGCTCTTGGGAGGTGGTGATCTTTGGAGTATATAAATACTCCGAAATTACCATCTCTTTTAAGGGTCTGAGCAGGTGGTGGAGCGGGTTAAGGCGTACCTGTTATGCCAGTTGCTGGAAGGCTTCTGATGCTAGGCTAGGGTTCGAGTCTCCTGGTGGGAAAGTGTTCTAAAGTTGTATACTTCACTCTCGTGTTTAGGAGAGTTGTGCCTTAAGCATAAACACAGTGTTCTCCCATATTAACAGGGACTTGATGAAAAGAACGTATAAATGACCCCTCACTTGCTCTAGTGCTCTTGGGAGGTGGTGAATTTTGGAGTATATAAATACTCCGAAATTACCATCTCTTTTAAGGGTCTGAGCAGGTGGTGGAGCGGGTTAAGGCGTACCTGTTATGCCAGTTGCTGGAAGGCTTCTGTGCTGGCTAGGGTTCGAGTCTCCTGGTGGGAAAGTGTTCTAAAGTTGTATACTTCACTCTCGTGTTTAGGAGAGTTGTGCCTTAAGCATAGACACAGTGTTCTCCCATATTAACAGGGACTTGATGAAAAGAACGTATAAATGACCCCTCATTTGCTCTAGTGCTCTTGGGAGGTGGTGATCTTTGGAGTATATAAATACTCCGAAATTACCATCTCTTTTAAGGGTCTGAGCAGGTGCTGGAGCGGGTTAAGGCGTACCTGTTATGCCAGTTGCTGGAAGGCTTCTGTGCTGGCTAGGGTTCGAGTCTCCTGGTGGGAAAGTGTTCTAAAGTTGTATACTTCACTCTTGTGTTTAGGAGAGTTGTGCCTTAAGCATAGACACAGTGTTCTCCCATATTAACAGGGACTTGATGAAAAGAACGTATAAATGACCCCTCACTTGCTCTAGTGCTCTTGGGAGGTGGTGATCTTTGGAGTATATAAATACTCCGAAATTACCATCTCTTTTAAGGGTCTGAGCAGGTGGTGGAGCGGGTTAAGGCGTACCTGTTATGCCAGTTGCTGGAAGGCTTCTGTGCTGGCTAGGGTTCGAGTCTCCTGGTGGGAAAGTGTTCTAAAGTTGTATACTTCACTCTCGTGTTTAGGAGAGTTGTGCCTTAAGCATAGACACAGTGTTCTCCCAATATTAACAGGGACTTGATGAAAAGAACGTATAAATGACCCCTCACTTGCTCTAGTGCTCTTGGGAGGTGGTGATCTTTGGAGTATATAAATACTCCGAAATTACCATCTCTTTTAAGGGTCTGAGCAGGTGGTGGAGCGGGTTAAGGCGTACCTGTTATGCCAGTTGCTGGAAGGCTTCTGTGCTGGCTAGGGTTCGAGTCTCCTGGTGGGAAAGTGTTCTAAAGTTGTATACATCACTCTCGTGTTTAGGAGAGTTGTGCCTTAAGCATAGACACAGTGTTCTCCCATATTAACAGGGACTTGATGAAAAGAACGTATAAATGACCCCTCACTTGCTCTAGTGCTCTTGGGAGGTGGTGATCTTTGGAGTATATAAATACTCCGAAATTACCATCTCTTTTAAGGGTCTGAGCAGGTGGTGGAGCGGGTTAAGGCGTACCTGTTATGCCAGTTGCTGGAAGGCTTCTGTGCTGGCTAGGGTTCGAGTCTCCTGGTGGGAAAGTGTTCTAAAGTTGTATACTTCACTCTCGTGTTTAGGAGAGTTGTGCCTTAAGCATAGACACAGTGTTCTCCCATATTAACAGGGACTTGATGAAAAGAACGTATAAATGACCCCTCACTTGCTCTAGTGCTCTTGGGAGGTGGTGATCTTTGGAGTATATAAATACTCCGAAATTACCATCTCTTTTAAGGGTCTGAGCAGGTGGTGGAGCGGGTTAAGGCGTACCTGTTATGCCAGTTGCTGGAAGGCTTCTGTGCTGGCTAGGGTTCGAGTCTCCTGGTGGGAAAGTGTTCTAAAGTTGTATACATTCACTCTCGTGTTTAGGAGAGTTGTGCCTTAAGCATAGACACAGTGTTCTCCCATATTAACAGGGACTTGATGAAAAGAACGTATAAATGACCCCTCACTTGCTCTAGTGCTCTTGGGAGGTGGTGATCTTTGGAGTATATAAATACTCCGAAATTACCATCTCTTTTAAGGGTCTGAGCAGGTGGTGGAGCGGGTTAAGGCGTACCTGTTATGCCAGTTGCTGGAAGGCTTCTGTGCTGGCTAGGGTTCGAGTCTCCTGGTGGGAAAGTGTTCTAAAAGTTGTATACATTCACTCTCGTGTTTAGGAGAGTTGTTCCTTAAGCATAGACACAGTGTTCTCCCATATTAACAGGGACTTGATGAAAAGAACGTATAAATGACCCCTCACTTGCTCTAGTGCTCTTGGGAGGTGGTGATCTTTGGAGTATATAAATACTCCGAAATTACCATCTCTTTTAAGGGTCTGAGCAGGTGGTGGAGCGGGTTAAGGCGTACCTGTTATGCCAGTTGCTGAAGGCTTCTGTGCTGGCTAGGGTTCGAGTCTCCTGGTGGGAAAGTGTTCTAAAGTTGTATACTTCACTCTCGTGTTTAGGAGAGTTGTGCCTTAAGCATAGACACAGTGTTCTCCCATATTAACAGGGACTTGATGTAAAGAACGTATAAATGACCCCTCACTTGCTCTAGTGCTCTTGGGAGGTGGTGATCTTTGGAGTATATAAATACTCCGAAATTACCATCTCTTTTAAGGGTCTGAGCAGGTGGTGGAAGCGGGTTAAGGCGTACCTGTTATGCCAGTTGCTGGAAGGCTTCTGTGCTGGCTAGGGTTCGAGTCTCCTGGTGGGAAAGTGTTCTAAAGTTGTATACTTCACTCTCGTGTTTAGGAGAGTTGTGCCTTAAGCATAGACACAGTGTTCTCCCATATTAACAGGGACTTGATGAAAAGAACGTATAAATGACCCCTCACTTGCTCTAGTGCTCTTGGGAGGTGGTGAATTTTGGAGTATATAAATACTCCGAAATTACCATCTCTTTTAAGGGTCTGAGCAGGTGGTGGAGCGGGTTAAGGCGTACCTGTTATGCCAGTTGCTGGAAGGCTTCTGTGCTGGCTAGGGTTCGAGTCTCCTGGTGGGAAAGTGTTCTAAAGTTGTATACTTCACTCTCGTGTTTAGGAGAGTTGTGCCTTAAGCATAGACACAGTGTTCTCCCATATTAACAGGGACTTGATGAAAAGAACGTATAAATGACCCCTCACTTGCTCTAGTGCTCTTGGGAGGTGGTGATCTTTGGAGTATATAAATACTCCGAAATTACCATCTCTTTTAAGAGTCTGAGCAGGTGGTGGAGCGGGTTAAGGTGTACCTGTTATGCCAGTTGCTGGAAGGATTCTGAGCTAGCTAGGGTTCGAGTCTCCTGGTGGGAAAGTGTTCTAAAGTTGTATACTTCACTCTCGTGTTTAGGAGAGTTGTGCCTTAAGCATAAACACAGTGTTCTCCCATATTAACAGGGACTTGATGTAAAGAACGTATAAATGACCCCTCACTTGCTCTAGTGCTCTTGGGAGGTGGTGATCTTTGGAGTATATAAATACTCCGAAATTACCATCTCTTTTAAGGGTCTGAGCAGGTGGTGGAGCGGGTTAAGGCGTACCTGTTATGCCAGTTGCTGGAAGGCTTCTGTGCTGGCTAGGGTTCGAGTCTCCTGGTGGGAAAGTGTTCTAAAGTTGTATACTTCACTCTCGTGTTTAGGAGAGTTGTGCCTTAAGCATAGACACAGTGTTCTCCCATATTAACAGGGACTTGATGAAAAGAACGTATAAATGACCCCTCACTTGCTCTAGTGCTCTTGGGAGGTGGTGATCTTTGGAGTATATAAATACTCCAAAATTACCATCTCTTTTAAGGGTCTGAGCAGGTGGTGGAGCGGGTTAAGGCATACCTGTTATGCCAGCTGCTGGAAGGCTTCTGTGCTGGTTAGGGTTCGAGTCTCCTGGTGGGAAAGTGTTCTAAAGTTGTATACATCACTCTCGTGTTTAGGAGAGTTATGCCTTAAGCATAGACACAGTGTTCTCCCATATTAACAGGGACTTGATGAAAAGAACGTATAAATGACCCCTCACTTGCTCTAGTGCTCTTGGGAGGTGGTGATCTTTGGAGTATATAAATACTCCGAAATTACCATCTCTTTTAAGGGTCTGAGCAGGTGGTGGAGCGGGTTAAGGCGTACCTGTTATGCCAGTTGCTGGAAGGCTTCTGTGCAGGCTAGGGTTCGAGTCTCCTGGTGGGAAAGTGTTCTAAAGTTGTATACTTCACTCTCGTGTTTAGGAGAGTTGTGCCTTAAGCATAGACACAGTGTTCTCCCATATTAACAGGGACTTGATGAAAAGAACGTATAAATGACCCCTCACTTGCTCTAGTGCTCTTGGGAGGTGGTGATCTTTGGAGTATATAAATACTCCGAAATTACCATCTCTTTTAAGGGTCTGAGCAGGTGGTGGAGCGGGTTAAGGCGTACCTGTTATGCCAGTTGCTGGAAGGCTTCTGTGCTGGCTAGGGTTCGAGTCTCCTGGTGGGAAAGTGTTCTAAAAATGTATACATCACTCTCGTGTTTAGGAGAGTTGTTCCTTAAGCATAGACACTGTGTTCTCCCATATTAACAGGCACTTGATGAAAAGAACGTATAAATGACCCCTCACTTGCTCTAGTGCTCTTGGGAGGTGGTGATCTTTGGAGTATATAAATACTCCGAAATTACCATCTCTTTTAAGGGTCTGAGCAGGTGGTGGAGCGGGTTAAGGCGTACCTGTTATGCCAGTTGCTGGAAGGCTTCTGTGCTGGCTAGGGTTCGAGTCTCCTGGTGGGAAAGTGTTCTAAAGTTGTATACTTCACTCTCGTGTTTAGGAGAGTTGTGCCTTAAGCATAGACACAGTGTTCTCCCATATTAACAGGGACTTGATGTAAAGAACGTATAAATGACCCCTCACTTGCTCTAGTGCTCTTGGGAGGTGGTGATCTTTGGAGAATATAAATACTCCGAAATTACCATCTCTTTTAAGGGTCTGAGCAGGTGGAGGAGCGGGTTAAGGCGTACCTGTTATGCCAGTTGCTG
>NC_091232.1:20692823-20895323 GCF_040958095.1 Procambarus clarkii
CAGGCTTTTACATAACCCCCCCCCCCTGCACCCGAGCTTTTTAAAATAGTAAATGCCATTATTTTTGCAAAATTATTACGAGATCTATTATACTAATAACGGTAAATAAATAATAAATAGTAAATAAATCAAAATCAGTTACATTATTTTATCTTATTCATAGCATAAATGTTCTCGAAGATTACTAAAAAGAAATTGAATTAGACTACAGCAAATTGGCAAACTTTACCTTGTATCTGTTTCCACCGAGTTTGTTTGGGGGCGTTCTTCAACATATCAGCAATACTTGTCTCAACATCTCTTTCAGTTGCATTAGTGTGGGTGTTGATACAGGCTTCTGGAAATTTATAAGAATTAATTAATATATATAATTATAATTCACTTTGCTATTCCCCATTCCACAGTCCTCTCGTCCTTCCCACTTCCCTGTCCCCACATCATCCCCACTATTCCCACTTCCCTGTCCCATCGTCCTCCTTACCATTTTCCCCTCCCCTGTCCTTCTTCCTCCCCCACCATCTCCCATTCACCTGTCCCTTTGTCCTCCCCAGCATTCCCCTGTCCCCACCATCCCCAACTCCCCAGTCCCCTCGTCCTCCCCACCATTACCCTCTCCTCTGTCCCCTCGTCTTCCCCACCATACCCCCCTCTCGTCCTCCCCACCATTCCAAACTACCTCATCCGATGCATTCTATAATGGTCTGATGCTTCCATCAGAAAATTGGGAACATCAAATGATCTGATATTCCCATCACTGAAAAATAAGAACAGCTAAAAAAATGAAATGAAAAAAATAAAAAAATAAACTATACTCATGAAATGAACAGTATGGTAAACAACACAGCTCAATTTCAATGCAATGTCACACAAAATTATTAAATCGAAATGAAAATAAATTGAAATCTATGAAAATTCAAATTATCAATACAATCGGAAATATTGAAATAATATCGCAACATAATATAGTGTGGGTTGCTCATACGTGCAACAGACGGTGCTGTTTTTCAAAAAAGGCATGGTTTTACCTGTCACAAGTGTGGCATCTATACTTATACTCACGAAATGAACGGTATGGTAAACAACATAGCTCAATTGCAATGCAATGTCACAATAACATTTAATAACAATAATAACAATAACATTTAAATATACTTTAAGATATAATCTAGAAGAAAATAAGAACATTGAAACGGTTCATGAACTCGATTTCAATAAAGGACACTATGGGGAACTTTGAAAAACAGTTAATGAGTATAATTAGAAAGACTTGTTGCTAGGCAGAGGAGTAAATAATGAGATATATGGCAAATTTTGCAAAATATACGGCACACAAACATTCATACCCAAACAAAGCAAAATGCTAGGTAAGAACAAAGCAGTTGGCCCGTAGGGGAAAGGAGATACCCACAAGACTGGAATACAAGTCATTAACAAGCACACAAGTACTACACTACACAACAACCGCACTACTACCAGAACTGGAAGAATCACTACCAAAACAACACATTGCACATCACTACCAAAACAACACAACACAACACAAGCATTGGCAAAGAATTATAGACCAGTTGCACTAACATCCCACATAATAAAATTATTTGAGAGTGATCAGGAGTCAGATTACTAGTTTTATAGAGACCAATGACCTCCACAATCCAGGCCAACAAGGATTTAGAGCAGTTTCTATGATCGAGCCACTGAGATCTATAAAGAATTCTGATCAAGAAAGAGATCTAGGGGTGGTTTTAGATAGAAAACTATAACCTGAGGATCATATTAAGAACATTCTGCGAGGGGCCTATGCTACACTTTTTAACTTTAGAATTGCTTTTAAATACATAGGTCAAAAAGTTTTAAAAGTTTTAAAAGTTTTTTAAACCTCTCGTGTATCATGAGTGTGTTAAAGCATCAGATGGTGCATTCAGATGATGAATATTACCTAGTTCCTTCATCTGGGAAGAATGAACACATATTGGTGCATTCGGATGATAAAAACAAACTACTGTAGTTTAATTGATCAACAGACTGTATATCATATGCAGACTGTATGTGGATCTGCGGGCCACTCCAAACAACAGCCTGGTGGACCAAGCTCCACCA
Source organism: Procambarus clarkii (assembly GCF_040958095.1). Taxonomy (NCBI): domain Eukaryota; kingdom Metazoa; phylum Arthropoda; class Malacostraca; order Decapoda; family Cambaridae; genus Procambarus; species Procambarus clarkii. The sequence goes on from NC_091232.1 coordinate 20,694,924, forward strand.
GGGCTAAAGCACAAAGTGATATAGATGTGATAGAGAAACTAGGTCAAATGGAGGAGTAGGTCTGTATATTAAACAGCACCTGACGTGCACAGAGCTACTAAACTCAATGTGGTGGTAGAGTGGTGGGGGGGGGGAAACATTGCAGAAAAAAACAAAAATACAATTTGGTCAACAAAACAGCATTGTTTAAAATAGAAGACATGGGTTGTCATTTTGGGGGTAAGGTAGGTTACATTGAGTTAATTAGTTAGTACTTAGTTTTTATCTTAAACTGGTTGGGAGAGGTACAGTGTTGCTGTGCTGGTGAAAGAACACCTAAAGGTAAATTAAATAATGATTGCGAATCCACAAGAAGTTGACATAATATCGCTAGAGATCTGCAATCAGGATGATAAACTTTCCTTAAAGAATTTGACAAACACTTGCTGATAGGACATGAAGTAAATGAAATGTATGTCAAGTTTTGTGAAATATATGATAAAAGCACAACAAAATTTGTACCAAAGGAGAGATGCAGAACTAGGAAAAGGGGTTTGTTCAACAGAAATTGCGAGAGGGCCTGAGACCCAAACACACACAAATGGAATCAATATATAGCAAGAGGCCAAACCCCCAAACATACAAGCGATGCAAAGATGCGAGAAACAGCAGCAGCATTAAGGAGAGGGACTTAAGGACCATAAATAAAGTGTGAAAATAAACTCGAGTAAATTTTTTTAACTACTCTCGACAGTGAAGAAAAACAAATATTCAGACGATTTGTGTTAGAATCATTAATCTTACACTTTCGGTCATATTCAACAACACAAATACATACACACACATTCCTGTTGCTGTAGCAAGTGAAGAATTACACACACAGATCACAATAACGTGATGCATCAAATGAACAAATCCACAAGGGCCGTGACGAGGATTCGAACCTGCGTCCGGGAGCATCCCAGACACTGCCTTAATCGACTGAGCTACAACAGGGTAAAAGGGTTGAAACCGAAGTTCTACTGAACTTACTGGATCCCATAGCCTCTCCGAGGCACAAACCAGGCTTTTACACAACCCCCCCCCCCTGCACCCGAGCTATGTCAACAGGCCGTTCTCCCTCTTCGCCCTTCCGAATGCACCATATCAGTAAATTTTTTAATAATCTTTTAAAAATAGTAAATGCCACTATTTTTGCAAAATTATTACGAGATCTATTATTCTATAGAATAATGCATATAAATGCATATATGCATATAAATACAAAACATAAATATAAAACAAGTAAATGTAAATAATTTTACCTTGCACCTAGATCCACCAAGCCTGTATGGCGCGCGTTTCAGTACTTCGGAAATCTAGAACTATCTTGAATCTCTAATCTGCAATGAAACAATACATATTATTGCACTTACCAAAACATGGATGAATGTAGAAAATACAGAACTATTAGCTGAATATCAAATAAATGGATTTAATCTATTTCACACAGATAGATATATTACACCGTGTATATTAGGTAATACCTAACATACACGCCTCCACACACACTACATTTGAAATGTAGTCTCAAAAAGACTACATTTCAACAGCAAAGATTACTCCATAAAAAAATAATTAAATTATTGACCAACATGAGAGAGGGTTAGCCAACATGAGGGTTGTGTTGATTGCCTGAAAATATTTAAATTGTGTAATGTATTGAATGGCATTTTTCAAGTTACAACATTTTTTAAATTACTGAACTAGGTTCTAGGCTTTGCTAGGCTTAATTCAATTATTACAGATAAGCCTAACCTAGCCTAGAACCCAGTGGGTTTTCTTCCTATTGGGGAGTGTTGTACATGCCTCGCCTCCACATACACACTAGCACAGCCAGGCCTCGCCTCCACATACACACTAGCACAGCCAGGCCTCGCCTCCACATACACACTAGCACAGCCAGGCCTCGCCTCCACATACACACTAGCACAGCCAGGCCTCGCCTCCACATACACCAGCACTGCCAGGCCTCGCCTCGCCTCCACATACACCAGCACTGCCAGGCCTCGCCTCCACATTTAAACCAACCAAGCCCACAAATACGTTAACATGGACCAGCATTACACCGTCTAACATACTCTGTCAGATGTAACAACTAAATTTGTGAATTCAAGACCAAATCTATTGTATAACACAGTGTTAGTACGAGAAAAACATTACTTACATTCGAAGCCGTGTTTTAAAATGGCGGCGGTCTTGTACTGACGCTCCAAACTGTGTGTTCGTTTGCGTATGATGAACGTGTGACAATTTACTACAACAATTATTTAATTATTCTTATTCTTTATTTTAATATTTTTAGGGTACATGAAATTTCAAACTTATTTGCACACAATAATATAATTGCATTGTCATAACCTTTATATATTACGGAAAATACGATGACATGAACGAAGTCAAAGTGAAGTTGAAGTCAAAGTCATTCGCCGAACGTATTAGTCATTTTTTTTCTCCCAAACGATAGGGGTAACAAATCCACAGAGAATATAGGTGTACAGTAAAGTCAATTTTATTCAGGAAAGTACATACATAGTTGATTTACAAACATAATGTTGGATTTATAGATAGAGCTAGTGCATACAATACCTAAAGCCACTATAGTAGGCCTATAGCATTTCAGGCAACCGGGCAGTATATATGGACCCCTTACTCAAATCTCTGAATATGTTAGATATTAAGTCCCTGCACATACTCTCATGTGTATTTTATATATATAAAACGCTGCACTGTAATGTCAATCCTGACCTTAAAAGCTTCCTAGAAGGTTGTAACAGATCCCATGAGCACCACACCAGAAACAAATACCTATTTGATATTCCAAGAGTACGACTTAGTCAAACTAGAAATGCTTTACAAATCAAGAGACCTCGAATGTGGAATGACCTTCCCAATTATGTTAAAAACTGTACCTCTCCCAACCAGTTTAAGATAAATAAAGATAAATTTATAAGTTAAGAAAAATTCCACAAATCAACAACCCTGTTACTGACCCTGTATTTACCCAAGTCTTTCCTAAATCTAAACTTATCCAATTTATACCCATTGTTTCGTGTTCTATCTTGTGTTGACAATTTTAATACCCTATTAATATCCCCTTTGTTATATCTATTCAGGAAATTGTGGTTGATCTCGAACCCATTGATAATGTGACGACTTATACAGAATTTTGTAACTATATCATCAAGATTGTAACCAGCTTAGCTAAATGTAGTGTGGGGTTCAGTCCCTAAGCCCATATATGTGCCTCTCTAACCATTTAGGTTACAGGGCAAAAACATAAAAACAAAGGTAACTGCAGAAGGCCTATTGGCCCATACCAGGCAGCTCCTATCTATAACAGATAAACACTAAGTACTACCTAATTAACTCAATGTAACCTACCAACCTAACCCCCAAAATGTCAATCCATATCTTTTATTTTAAACAATGCTGTTTTGTTGACCAAATTGTATTTTTACTCTTTTTCTGTCATGTTTCTCCCACCCCTGTTTTTTCCCTTTTTTCTTATTTTTTCTCAACATAATTCATACTTTAATTATGCGGATCAGGACATCACCTGATCAAACACATCAAACATCGTTTGACCACCATCAAACACACACATTTCGTGTGTGTTTGACGCTCACTGATATGTACCAGCGTTGTTTTATATATGGTGCTATTCTATCTTACGCTTTGTTGCTCTTTTTTACCTACGGGCTCATAGAACATTCTATTGCGAAAACATTGGCACAAAAATGAATGACGTACATACAATAATAATGTCAGGACACTGATATAATTATAAACTTTCAAAGCACTGTATCGCCCATGTGTCGTCTTGTCACCAATACTGGGTAACAGTTCCGCCACTTCCCACACTCTTGCGGGTGGGCAGCGACCATTATTCTACGTTTATATTCATATCACCGTGTTGGGAATTTCATTGCGAGTACATTGATACCAAAATTAACGCTGTAGGACAAGTGTGGAAGTGATAACAATCCCAAGAGTAAAAACATTTTGTTGCTCTTGGGCACTCACGGCGAGTCATCTACGTAGGTATTTATTGGGTGCTGGTATTCATATAACTTTTGGTGACCGTTTTTGCTGATTTTCTTCTAGAGAATGTTATTGCGAACACGTTGGTACCAAAATGAAATACATAGCTCGAGAACTAAGGTCAGGAGAGTAAAAAGAGTATACACATTTTTGTTTTGACGCTTAATTAAGGTTATTGTGAGTACTCATCGCCTGCCTAGAAACTGGAACTAGTAATTCCATCTATCATACATATCATACAAGAGGAGCCACACATCTATGGATCATCCAATAAAATCAGCAGACTTCTAGATGTTACTACTGCTCGGCTTAGACTCGGTTACAAGTATCTCTGGGAATTCTCATTATCTGCTGATGTAGACCTGACCAAATGTAAACTGTGTCAACAAAATTATTCGCACACCCTCCGTCACTATGTGATGGAGTGCGAAAAGATACATGAATTTAGAGACAATTCTATAACCAATGTTCCAGCGATGTGTCAATATTTCATTCAAAATGATCTGCTACCAGAAATTTTAGCCAAATATCCCCAGTTTGCTAACTGTAGATAACAACTAAGTGATTGTAACCTATCCACCGCTGCCCACTGGATGGGGGACGGTGTGCAGGACAAACATATAAATTTTGATACTAGCTCTCCACATATGTCAGTTGCTTAATTTAGAACCTGTACTTGAGGTCGATCTCGAACCCATTGTTGATGTGATGACTTATATTGAATTTTGTAACTAGCTCATCAAGATTGTAACTTGCTTAGCTAAATGAATTGTGGGGTTCAGTCCCTGAGCCCATTATGTGCCTCTGTAACCCTTTCCACAACCGCCCACAAGATGGGTATGGGGTGCATAATGGGGTGGGGTGTCTTGGCCAAACGTGCCACATCAAAACCACAAGTTGACATTGAATGTGAATTAACAATGAGACAAGTAAGATTTATACTAATACATTTATACTAACTCTGTTGAGCGTTGACCATTTATACATCAAATCTGTTGATGTGAGCACTTTAGTTTAGTCTGCCGTTTAAAGAAAAAAAGAGCATATCAATGGTATATCACAGAAAACGAATTTATCATAAACTCATGTATTTGTCTTATCATATTGAACTGCATTCATATTTTTAATATATAACAATATGAATATACAAATTTCTGTAAATCCCCTACCTTGTTGGAATCTGTGGAAATGAATGAGCAAATGTGCTGGCTGAAGGCGCTGAAGGAAACCACATTGGTTTCATTTTGGATACAAATGTCCATGGAAATTCAAAATGGAAACTAATTATATAGTTGAACCTGCAGAGACGAGTTTAAGAATCTGTGTTGAGAGTGATGGACACAGCCTTCACAATTATACTTCAGAGAATGTAAACATCTAAGAGTCATTAGAAATATGTGTAGAATAATAAACCCACCATTGTTTGAGTTAGGGAAAACACCATTTGTGATATATAGATACTATAGCTGTTCCTAAAGATTCACCCTTTTTTGCACCAGCAAGATAACATATAAGATTTTAAGAGTTGACGAATGTTAATATTCTTGTTTGATAAACTGTGAACTTGAGACATAGTTAATAAGAACATATTAACACAACAAAATGTTTTCAGAATCCTTAACACCACTTTCCAACAACTTATATAATTTATATAAATTATTTTAGAGAATAATACATAAATTATATATTTAAACATGATATAGTGTTTAGTGGAATGTATAAGGAGTCAAATTGTGTTAAAAAGAGCAATTTTTAGAAAATTTGGAAAAATACTTTTTTCTGTTCAAATTATAACTAAATGGATTATAAAGGTTTCACTCAGCCAATATATATCATTCACAATTTATTAATGAATTTTACAAAAAAACACCATAAATTTTATATTTAAACATGTAAAAACTATTTGTTTTACATTTGGAAGAAAATAATTGTAGAAAAACAATTTATAATTAAACCTTTGTGTTTGGATTTTTTGAGTAAAAGTTTCTCAAAGGCTCTCCTGCACCATTCTCAATGCAAATCATTCCCACACCTATGGCAAGAGATAGGCGAACGTTGTGTAGATGATTTGTGTTTGCTGGGTAGGGTTCGAGTCTCCTGGTGGGAAAGTGTTCTAAAAATGTATACATCACTCTCGTGTTTAGGAGAGTTGTTCCTTAAGCATAGACACAGTGTTCTCCCATATTAACAGGGACTTGATGAAAAGAACGTATAAATGACCCCTCACTTGCTCTAGTGCTCTTGGGAGGTGGTGATCTTTGGAGTATATAAATACTCCGAAATTACCATCTCTTTTAAGGGTCTGAGCAGGTGGTGGAGCGGGTTAAGGCGTACCTGTTATGCCAGTTGCTGGAATTCTTCTGTGCTGGCTAGGGTTCGAGTCTCCTGGTGGGAAAGTGTTCTAAAGTTGTATACTTCACTCTCGTGTTTAGGAGAGTTGTGCCTTAAGCATAGACACAGTGTTCTCCCATATTAACAGGGACTTGATGTAAAGAACGTATAAATGACCCCTCACTTGCTCTAGTGCTCTTGGGAGGTGGTGATCTTTGGAGAATATAAATACTCCGAAATTACCATCTCTTTTAAGGGTCTGAGCAGGTGGTGGAACGGGTTAAGGCGTACCTGTTATGCCAGTTGCTGGAAGGCTTCTGTGCTGGCTAGGGTTCGAGTCTCCTGGTGGGAAAGTGTTCTAAAGTTGTATACTTCACTCTCGTGTTTAGGAGAGTTGTGCCTTAAGCATAGACACAGTGTTCTCCCATATTAACAGGGACTTGATGAAAAGAACGTATAAATGACCCCTCACTTGCTCTAGTGCTCTTGGGAGGTGGTGAATTTTGGAGTATATAAATACTCCGAAATTACCATCTCTTTTAAGGGTCTGAGCAGGTGGTGGAGCGGGTTAAGGCGTACCTGTTATGCCAGTTGCTGGAAGGCTTCTGTGCTGGCTAGGGTTCGAGTCTCCTGGTGGGAAAGTGTTCTAAAGTTGTATACTTCACTCTCGTGTTTAGGAGAGTTGTGCCTTAAGCATAGACACAGTGTTCTCCCATATTAACAGGGACTTGATGAAAAGAACGTATAAATGACCCCTCACTTGCTCTAGTGCTCTTGGGAGGTGGTGATCTTTGGAGTATATAAATACTCCGAAATTACCATCTCTTTTAAGGGTCTGAGCAGGTGGTGGAGCGGGTTAAGGTGTACCTGTTATGCCAGTTGCTGGAAGGCTTCTGAGCTGGCTAGGGTTCGAGTCTCCTGGTGGGAAAGTGTTCTAAAGTTGTATACTTCACTCTCGTGTTTAGGAGAGTTGTGCCTTAAGCATAAACACAGTGTTCTCCCATATTAACAGGGACTTGATGTAAAGAACGTATAAATGACCCCTCACTTGCTCTAGTGCTCTTGGGAGGTGGTGATCTTTGGAGTATATAAATACTCCGAAATTACCATCTCTTTTAAGGGTCTGAGCAGGTGGTGGAGCGGGTTAAGGCGTACCTGTTATGCCAGTTGCTGGAAGGCTTCTGTGCTGGCTAGGGTTCGAGTCTCCTGGTGGGAAAGTGTTCTAAAGTTGTATACTTCACTCTCGTGTTTAGGAGAGTTGTGCCTTAAGCATAGACACAGTGTTCTCCCATATTAACAGGGACTTGATGAAAAGAACGTATAAATGACCCCTCACTTGCTCTAGTGCTCTTGGGAGGTGGTGATCTTTGGAGTATATAAATACTCCGAAATTACCATCTCTTTTAAGGGTCTGAGCAGGTGGTGGAGCGGGTTAAGGCGTACCTGTTATGCCAGTTGCTGGAAGGCTTCTGTGCTGGCTAGGGTTCGAGTCTCCTGGTGGGAAAGTGTTCTAAAGTTGTATACTTCACTCTCGTGTTTAGGAGAGTTGTGCCTTAAGCATAGACACAGTGTTCTCCCATATTAACAGGGACTTGATGAAAAGAACGTATAAATGACCCCTCACTTGCTCTAGTGCTCTTGGGAGGTGGTGATCTTTGGAGTATATAAATACTCCGAAATTACCATCTCTTTTAAGGGTCTGAGCAGGTGGTGGAGCGGGTTAAGGCGTACCTGTTATGCCAGTTGCTGGAAGGCTTCTGTGCTGGCTAGGGTTCGAGTCTCCTGGTGGGAAAGTGTTCTAAAGTTGTATACTTCACTCTCGTGTTTAGGAGAGTTGTGCCTTAAGCATAGACACAGTGTTCTCCCATATTAACAGGGACTTGATGAAAAGAACGTATAAATGACCCCTCACTTGCTCTAGTGCTCTTGGGAGGTGGTGATCTTTGGAGTATATAAATACTCCGAAATTACCATCTCTTTTAAGGGTCTGAGCAGGTGGTGGAGCGGGTTAAGGCGTACCTGTTATGCCAGTTGCTGGAAGGCTTCTGTGCTGGCTAGGGTTCGAGTCTCCTGGTGGGAAAGTGTTCTAAAGTTGTATACTTCACTCTCGTGTTTAGGAGAGTTGTGCCTTAAGCATAGACACAGTGTTCTCCCATATTAACAGGGACTTGATGTAACGAACGTATAAATGACCCCTCACTTGCTCTAGTGCTCTTGGGAGGTGGTGATCTTTGGAGTATATAAATACTCCGAAATTACCATCTCTTTTAAGGGTCTGAGCAGGTGGTGGAGCGGGTTAAGGCGTACCTGTTATGCCAGTTGCTGGAAGGCTTCTGTGCTGGCTAGGGTTCGAGTCTCCTGGTGGGAAAGTGTTCTAAAGTTGTATACTTCACTCTCGTGTTTAGGAGAGTTGTGCCTTAAGCATAGACACAGTGTTCTCCCATATTAACAGGGACTTGATGAAAAGAACGTATAAATGACCCCTCATTTGCTCTAGTGCTCTTGGGAGGTGGTGATCTTTGGAGTATATAAATACTCCGAAATTACTATCTCTTTTAAGGGTCTGAGCAGGTGCTGGAGCGGGTTAAGTCGTACCTGTTATGCCAGTTGCTGGAAGGCTTCTGTGCTGGCTAGGGTTCGAGTCTCCTGGTGGGAAAGTGTTCTAAAGTTGTATACTTCACTCTCGTGTTTAGGAGAGTTGTGCCTTAAGCATAGACACAGTGTTCTCCCATATTAACAGGGACTTGATGTAAAGAACGTATAAATGACCCCTCACTTGCTCTAGTGCTCTTGGGAGGTGGTGATCTTTGGAGAATATAAATACTCCGAAATTACCATCTCTTTTAAGGGTCTGAGCAGGTGGTGGAACGGGTTAAGGCGTACCTGTTATGCCAGTTGCTGGAAGGCTTCTGTGCTGGCTAGGGTTCGAGTCTCCTGGTGGGAAAGTGTTCTAAAGTTGTATACTTCACTCTCGTGTTTAGGAGAGTTGTGCCTTAAGCATAGACACAGTGTTCTCCCATATTAACAGGGACTTGATGAAAAGAACGTATAAATGACCCCTCACTTGCTCTAGTGCTCTTGGGAGGTGGTGAATTTTGGAGTATATAAATACTCCGAAATTACCATCTCTTTTAAGGGTCTGAGCAGGTGGTGGAGCGGGTTAAGGCGTACCTGTTATGCCAGTTGCTGGAAGGCTTCTGTGCTGGCTAGGGTTCGAGTCTCCTGGTGGGAAAGTGTTCTAAAGTTGTATACTTCACTCTCGTGTTTAGGAGAGTTGTGCCTTAAGCATAGACACAGTGTTCTCCCATATTAACAGGGACTTGATGAAAAGAACGTATAAATGACCCCTCACTTGCTCTAGTGCTCTTGGGAGGTGGTGATCTTTGGAGTATATAAATACTCCGAAATTACCATCTCTTTTAAGGGTCTGAGCAGGTGGTGGAGCGGGTTAAGGTGTACCTGTTATGCCAGTTGCTGGAAGGCTTCTGAGCTGGCTAGGGTTCGAGTCTCCTGGTGGGAAAGTGTTCTAAAGTTGTATACTTCACTCTCGTGTTTAGGAGAGTTGTGCCTTAAGCATAAACACAGTGTTCTCCCATATTAACAGGGACTTGATGTAAAGAACGTATAAATGACCCCTCACTTGCTCTAGTGCTCTTGGGAGGTGGTGATCTTTGGAGTATATAAATACTCCGAAATTACCATCTCTTTTAAGGGTCTGAGCAGGTGGTGGAGCGGGTTAAGGCGTACCTGTTATGCCAGTTGCTGGAAGGCTTCTGTGCTGGCTAGGGTTCGAGTCTCCTGGTGGGAAAGTGTTCTAAAGTTGTATACTTCACTCTCGTGTTTAGGAGAGTTGTGCCTTAAGCATAGACACAGTGTTCTCCCATATTAACAGGGACTTGATGAAAAGAACGTATAAATGACCCCTCACTTGCTCTAGTGCTCTTGGGAGGTGGTGATCTTTGGAGTATATAAATACTCCGAAATTACCATCTCTTTTAAGGGTCTGAGCAGGTGGTGGAGCGGGTTAAGGCGTACCTGTTATGCCAGTTGCTGGAAGGCTTCTGTGCTGGCTAGGGTTCGAGTCTCCTGGTGGGAAAGTGTTCTAAAGTTGTATACTTCACTCTCGTGTTTAGGAGAGTTGTGCCTTAAGCATAGACACAGTGTTCTCCCATATTAACAGGGACTTGATGAAAAGAACGTATAAATGACCCCTCACTTGCTCTAGTGCTCTTGGGAGGTGGTGATCTTTGGAGTATATAAATACTCCGAAATTACCATCTCTTTTAAGGGTCTGAGCAGGTGGTGGAGCGGGTTAAGGCGTACCTGTTATGCCAGTTGCTGGAAGGCTTCTGTGCTGGCTAGGGTTCGAGTCTCCTGGTGGGAAAGTGTTCTAAAGTTGTATACTTCACTCTCGTGTTTAGGAGAGTTGTGCCTTAAGCATAGACACAGTGTTCTCCCATATTAACAGGGACTTGATGAAAAGAACGTATAAATGACCCCTCACTTGCTCTAGTGCTCTTGGGAGGTGGTGATCTTTGGAGTATATAAATACTCCGAAATTACCATCTCTTTTAAGGGTCTGAGCAGGTGGTGGAGCGGGTTAAGGCGTACCTGTTATGCCAGTTGCTGGAAGGCTTCTGTGCTGGCTAGGGTTCGAGTCTCCTGGTGGGAAAGTGTTCTAAAGTTGTATACTTCACTCTCGTGGTTAGGAGAGTTGTGCCTTAAGCATAGACACAGTGTTCTCCCATATTAACAGGGACTTGATGTAACGAACGTATAAATGACCCCTCACTTGCTCTAGTGCTCTTGGGAGGTGGTGATCTTTGGAGTATATAAATACTCCGAAATTACCATCTCTTTTAAGGGTCTGAGCAGGTGGTGGAGCGGGTTAAGGCGTACCTGTTATGCCAGTTGCTGGAAGGCTTCTGTGCTGGCTAGGGTTCGAGTCTCCTGGTGGGAAAGTGTTCTAAAGTTGTATACTTCACTCTCGTGTTTAGGAGAGTTGTGCCTTAAGCATAGACACAGTGTTCTCCCATATTAACAGGGACTTGATGAAAAGAACGTATAAATGACCCCTCATTTGCTCTAGTGCTCTTGGGAGGTGGTGATCTTTGGAGTATATAAATACTCCGAAATTACTATCTCTTTTAAGGGTCTGAGCAGGTGCTGGAGCGGGTTAAGTCGTACCTGTTATGCCAGTTGCTGGAAGGCTTCTGTGCTGGCTAGGGTTCGAGTCTCCTGGTGGGAAAGTGTTCTAAAGTTGTATACTTCACTCTTGTGTTTAGCAGAGTTGTGCCTTAAGCATAGACACAGTGTTCTCCCATATTAACAGGGACTTGATGAAAAGAACGTATAAATGACCCCTCACTTGCTCTAGTGCTCTTGGGAGGTGGTGATCTTTGGAGTATATAAATACTCCGAAATTACCATCTCTTTTAAGGGTCTGAGCAGGTGGTGGAGCGGGTTAAGGCGTACCTGTTATGCCAGTTGCTGGAAGGCTTCTGTGCTGGCTAGGGTTCGAGTCTCCTGGTGGGAAAGTGTTCTAAAGTTGTATACTTCACTCTCGTGTTTAGGAGAGTTGTGTCTTAAGCATAGACACAGTGTTCTCCCATATTAACAGGGACTTGATGAAAAGAACGTATAAATGACCCCTCACTTGCTCTAGTGCTCTTGGGAGGTGGTGATCTTTGGAGTATATAAATACTCCGAAATTACCATCTCTTTTAAGGGTCTGAGCAGGTGGTGGAGCGGGTTAAAGCGTACCTGTTATGCCAGTTGCCGAAGGCTTCTGTGCTGGCTAGGGTTCGAGTCTCCTGGTGGGAAAGTGTTCTAAAGTTGTATATATCACTCTCGTGTTTAGGAGAGTTGTGCCTTAAGCATAGACACAGTGTTCTCCCATATTAACAGGGACTTGATGAAAAGAACGTATAAATGACCCCTCACTTGCTCTAGTGCTCTTGGGAGGTGGTGATCTTTGGAGTATATAAATACTCCGAAATTACCATCTCTTTTAAGGGTCTGAGCAGGTGGTGGAGCGGGTTAAGGCGTACCTGTTATGCCAGTTGCTGGAAGGCTTCTGTGCTGGCTAGGGTTCGAGTCTCCTGGTGGGAAAGTGTTCTAAAGTTGTATACTTCACTCTCGTGTTTAGGAGAGTTGTGCCTTAAGCATAGACACAGTGTTCTCCCATATTAACAGGGACTTGATGTAAAGAACGTATAAATGACCCCTCACTTGCTCTAGTGCTCTTGGGAGGTGGTGATCTTTGGAGTATATAAATACTCCGAAATTACCATCTCTTTTAAGGGTCTGAGCAGGTGGTGGAGCGGGTTAAGGCGTACCTGTTATGCCAGTTGCTGGAAGGCTTCTGTGCTGGCTAGGGTTCGAGTCTCCTGGTGGGAAAGTGTTCTAAAAATGTATACATCACTCTCGTGTTTAGGAGAGTTGTTCCTTAAGCATAGACACAGTGTTCTCCCATATTAACAGGGACTTGATGAAAAGAACGTATAAATGACCCCTCACTTGCTCTAGTGCTCTTGGGAGGTGGTGATCTTTGGAGTATATAAATACTCCGAAATTACCATCTCTTTTAAGGGTCTGAGCAGGTGGTGGAGCGGGTTAAGGCGTACCTGTTATGCCAGTTGCTGGAAGGCTTCTGTGCTGGCTAGGGTTCGAGTCTCCTGGTGGGAAAGTGTTCTAAAGTTGTATACTTCACTCTCGTGTTTAGGAGAGTTGTGCCTTAAGCATAGACACAGTGTTCTCCCATATTAACAGGGACTTGATGTAAAGAACGTATAAATGACCCCTCTCTTGCTCTAGTGCTCTTGGGAGGTGGTGATCTTTGGAGAATATAAATACTCCGAAATTACCATCTCTTTTAAGGGTCTGAGCAGGTGGTGGAACGGGTTAAGGCGTACCTGTTATGCCAGTTGCTGGAAGGCTTCTGTGCTGGCTAGGGTTCGAGTCTCCTGGTGGGAAAGTGTTCTAAAGTTGTATACTTCACTCTCGTGTTTAGGAGAGTTGTGCCTTAAGCATAGACACAGTGTTCTCCCATATTAACAGGGACTTGATGAAAAGAACGTATAAATGACCCCTCACTTGCTCTAGTGCTCTTGGGAGGTGGTGAATTTTGGAGTATATAAATACTCCGAAATTACCATCTCTTTTAAGGGTCTGAGCAGGTGGTGGAGCGGGTTAAGGCGTACCTGTTATGCCAGTTGCTGGAAGGCTTCTGTGCTGGCTAGGGTTCGAGTCTCCTGGTGGGAAAGTGTTCTAAAGTTGTATACTTCACTCTCGTGTTTAGGAGAGTTGTGCCTTAAGCATAGACACAGTGTTCTCCCATATTAACAGGGACTTGATGAAAAGAACGTATAAATGACCCCTCACTTGCTCTAGTGCTCTTGGGAGGTGGTGATCTTTGGAGTATATAAATACTCCGAAATTACCATCTCTTTTAAGGGTCTGAGCAGGTGGTGGAGCGGGTTAAGGCGTACCTGTTATGCCAGTTGCTGGAAGGCTTCTGTGCTGGCTAGGGTTCGAGTCTCCTGGTGGGAAAGTGTTCTAAAAATGTATACATCACTCTCGTGTTTAGGAGAGTTGTTCCTTAAGCATAGACACAGTGTTCTCCCATATTAACAGGGACTTGATGTAAAGAACGTATAAATGACCCCTCACTTGCTCTAGTGCTCTTGGGAGGTGGTGATCTTTGGAGAATATAAATACTCCGAAATTACCATCTCTTTTAAGGGTCTGAGCAGGTGGTGGAACGGGTTAAGGCGTACCTGTTATGCCAGTTGCTGGAAGGCTTCTGTGCTGGCTAGGGTTCGAGTCTCCTGGTGGGAAAGTGTTCTAAAGTTGTATACTTCACTCTCGTGTTTAGGAGAGTTGTGCCATAAGCATAGACACAGTGTTCTCCAATATTAACAGGGACTTGATGAAAAGAACGTAAAAATGACCCCTCACTTGCTCTAGTGCTCTTGGGAGGTGGTGAATTTTGGAGTATATAAATACTCCGAAATTACCATCTCTTTTAAGGGTCTGAGCAGGTGGTGGAGCGGGTTAAGGCGTACCTGTTATGCCAGTTGCTGGAAGGCTTCTGTGCTGGCTAGGGTTCGAGTCTCCTGGTGGGAAAGTGTTCTAAAGTTGTATACTTCACTCTCGTGTTTAGGAGAGTTGTGCCTTAAGCATAGACACAGTGTTCTCCCATATTAACAGGGACTTGATGAAAAGAACGTATGAATGACCCCTCACTTGCTCTAGTGCTCTTGGGAGGTGGTGATCTTTGGAGTATATAAATACTCCGAAATTACCATCTCTTTTAAGGGTCTGAGCAGGTGGTGGAGCGGGTTAAGGCGTACCTGTTATGCCAGTTGCTGGAAGGCTTCTGTGCTGGCTAGGGATCGAGTCTCCTGGTGGGAAAGTGTTCTAAAGTTGTATGCTTCACTCTCGTGTTTAGGAGAGTTGTGCCTTAAGCATAGACACAGTGTTCTCCCATATTAACAGGGACTTGATGAAAAGAACGTAAAAATGACCCCTCACTTGCTCTAGTGCTCTTGGGAGGTGGTGAATTTTGGAGTATATAAATACTCCGAAATTACCATCTCTTTTAAGGGTCTGAGCAGGTGGTGGAGCGGGTTAAGGCGTACCTGTTATGCCAGTTGCTGGAAGGCTTCTGTGCTGGCTAGGGTTCGAGTCTCCTGGTGGGAAAGTGTTCTAAAGTTGTATACTTCACTCTCGTGTTTAGGAGAGTTGTGCCTTAAGCATAGACACAGTGTTCTCCCATATTAACAGGGACTTGATGAAAAGAACGTATGAATGACCCCTCACTTGCTCTAGTGCTCTTGGGAGGTGGTGATCTTTGGAGTATATAAATACTCCGAAATTACCATCTCTTTTAAGGGTCTGAGCAGGTGGTGGAGCGGGTTAAGGCGTACCTGTTATGCCAGTTGCTGGAAGGCTTCTGTGCTGGCTAGGGTTCGAGTCTCCTGGTGGGAAAGTGTTCTAAAGTTGTATACTTCACTCTCGTGTTTAGGAGAGTTGTGCCTTAAGCATAGACACAGTGTTCTCCCATATTAACAGGGACTTGATGAAAAGAACGTATAAATGACCCCTCACTTGCTCTAGTGCTCTTGGGAGGTGGTGATCTTTGGAGTATATAAATACTCCGAAATTACCATCTCTTTTAAGGGTCTGAGCAGGTGGTGGAGCGGGTTAAGGCGTACCTGTTATGCCAGTTGCTGGAAGGCTTCTGTGCTGGCTAGGGTTCGAGTCTCCTGGTGGGAAAGTGTTCTAAAGTTGTATACTTCACTCTCGTGTTTAGGAGAGTTGTGCCTTAAGCATAGACACAGTGTTCTCCCATATTAACAGGGACTTGATGAAAAGAACGTATAAATGACCCCTCACTTGCTCTAGTGCTCTTGGGAGGTGGTGATCTTTGGAGTATATAAATACTCCGAAATTACCATCTCTTTTAAGGGTCTGAGCAGGTGGTGGAGCGGGTTAAGGCGTACCTGTTATGCCAGTTGCTGGAAGGCTTCTGTGCTGGCTAGGGTTCGAGTCTCCTGGTGGGAAAGTGTTCTAAAGTTGTATACTTCACTCTCGTGTTTAGGAGAGTTGTGCCTTAAGCATAGACACAGTGTTCTCCCATATTAACAGGGACTTGATGAAAAGAACGTATAAATGACCCCTCACTTGCTCTAGTGCTCTTGGGAGGTGGTGATCTTTGGAGTATATAAATACTCCGAAATTACCATCTCTTTTAAGGGTCTGAGCAGGTGGTGGAGCGGGTTAAGGCGTACCTGTTATGCCAGTTGCTGGAAGGCTTCTGTGCTGGCTAGGGTTCGAGTCTCCTGGTGGGAAAGTGTTCTAAAGTTGTATACTTCACTCTCGTGGTTAGGAGAGTTGTGCCTTAAGCATAGACACAGTGTTCTCCCATATTAACAGGGACTTGATGTAACGAACGTATAAATGACCCCTCACTTGCTCTAGTGCTCTTGGGAGGTGGTGATCTTTGGAGTATATAAATACTCCGAAATTACCATCTCTTTTAAGGGTCTGAGCAGGTGGTGGAGCGGGTTAAGGCGTACCTGTTATGCCAGTTGCTGGAAGGCTTCTGTGCTGGCTAGGGTTCGAGTCTCCTGGTGGGAAAGTGTTCTAAAGTTGTATACTTCACTCTCGTGTTTAGGAGAGTTGTGCCTTAAGCATAGACACAGTGTTCTCCCATATTAACAGGGACTTGATGAAAAGAACGTATAAATGACCCCTCATTTGCTCTAGTGCTCTTGGGAGGTGGTGATCTTTGGAGTATATAAATACTCCGAAATTACTATCTCTTTTAAGGGTCTGAGCAGGTGCTGGAGCGGGTTAAGTCGTACCTGTTATGCCAGTTGCTGGAAGGCTTCTGTGCTGGCTAGGGTTCGAGTCTCCTGGTGGGAAAGTGTTCTAAAGTTGTATACTTCACTCTTGTGTTTAGCAGAGTTGTGCCTTAAGCATAGACACAGTGTTCTCCCATATTAACAGGGACTTGATGAAAAGAACGTATAAATGACCCCTCACTTGCTCTAGTGCTCTTGGGAGGTGGTGATCTTTGGAGTATATAAATACTCCGAAATTACCATCTCTTTTAAGGGTCTGAGCAGGTGGTGGAGCGGGTTAAGGCGTACCTGTTATGCCAGTTGCTGGAAGGCTTCTGTGCTGGCTAGGGTTCGAGTCTCCTGGTGGGAAAGTGTTCTAAAGTTGTATACTTCACTCTCGTGTTTAGGAGAGTTGTGTCTTAAGCATAGACACAGTGTTCTCCCATATTAACAGGGACTTGATGAAAAGAACGTATAAATGACCCCTCACTTGCTCTAGTGCTCTTGGGAGGTGGTGATCTTTGGAGTATATAAATACTCCGAAATTACCATCTCTTTTAAGGGTCTGAGCAGGTGGTGGAGCGGGTTAAAGCGTACCTGTTATGCCAGTTGCCGAAGGCTTCTGTGCTGGCTAGGGTTCGAGTCTCCTGGTGGGAAAGTGTTCTAAAGTTGTATATATCACTCTCGTGTTTAGGAGAGTTGTGCCTTAAGCATAGACACAGTGTTCTCCCATATTAACAGGGACTTGATGAAAAGAACGTATAAATGACCCCTCACTTGCTCTAGTGCTCTTGGGAGGTGGTGATCTTTGGAGTATATAAATACTCCGAAATTACCATCTCTTTTAAGGGTCTGAGCAGGTGGTGGAGCGGGTTAAGGCGTACCTGTTATGCCAGTTGCTGGAAGGCTTCTGTGCTGGCTAGGGTTCGAGTCTCCTGGTGGGAAAGTGTTCTAAAGTTGTATACTTCACTCTCGTGTTTAGGAGAGTTGTGCCTTAAGCATAGACACAGTGTTCTCCCATATTAACAGGGACTTGATGTAAAGAACGTATAAATGACCCCTCACTTGCTCTAGTGCTCTTGGGAGGTGGTGATCTTTGGAGTATATAAATACTCCGAAATTACCATCTCTTTTAAGGGTCTGAGCAGGTGGTGGAGCGGGTTAAGGCGTACCTGTTATGCCAGTTGCTGGAAGGCTTCTGTGCTGGCTAGGGTTCGAGTCTCCTGGTGGGAAAGTGTTCTAAAAATGTATACATCACTCTCGTGTTTAGGAGAGTTGTTCCTTAAGCATAGACACAGTGTTCTCCCATATTAACAGGGACTTGATGAAAAGAACGTATAAATGACCCCTCACTTGCTCTAGTGCTCTTGGGAGGTGGTGATCTTTGGAGTATATAAATACTCCGAAATTACCATCTCTTTTAAGGGTCTGAGCAGGTGGTGGAGCGGGTTAAGGCGTACCTGTTATGCCAGTTGCTGGAAGGCTTCTGTGCTGGCTAGGGTTCGAGTCTCCTGGTGGGAAAGTGTTCTAAAGTTGTATACTTCACTCTCGTGTTTAGGAGAGTTGTGCCTTAAGCATAGACACAGTGTTCTCCCATATTAACAGGGACTTGATGTAAAGAACGTATAAATGACCCCTCTCTTGCTCTAGTGCTCTTGGGAGGTGGTGATCTTTGGAGAATATAAATACTCCGAAATTACCATCTCTTTTAAGGGTCTGAGCAGGTGGTGGAACGGGTTAAGGCGTACCTGTTATGCCAGTTGCTGGAAGGCTTCTGTGCTGGCTAGGGTTCGAGTCTCCTGGTGGGAAAGTGTTCTAAAGTTGTATACTTCACTCTCGTGTTTAGGAGAGTTGTGCCTTAAGCATAGACACAGTGTTCTCCCATATTAACAGGGACTTGATGAAAAGAACGTATAAATGACCCCTCACTTGCTCTAGTGCTCTTGGGAGGTGGTGAATTTTGGAGTATATAAATACTCCGAAATTACCATCTCTTTTAAGGGTCTGAGCAGGTGGTGGAGCGGGTTAAGGCGTACCTGTTATGCCAGTTGCTGGAAGGCTTCTGTGCTGGCTAGGGTTCGAGTCTCCTGGTGGGAAAGTGTTCTAAAGTTGTATACTTCACTCTCGTGTTTAGGAGAGTTGTGCCTTAAGCATAGACACAGTGTTCTCCCATATTAACAGGGACTTGATGAAAAGAACGTATAAATGACCCCTCACTTGCTCTAGTGCTCTTGGGAGGTGGTGATCTTTGGAGTATATAAATACTCCGAAATTACCATCTCTTTTAAGGGTCTGAGCAGGTGGTGGAGCGGGTTAAGGCGTACCTGTTATGCCAGTTGCTGGAAGGCTTCTGTGCTGGCTAGGGTTCGAGTCTCCTGGTGGGAAAGTGTTCTAAAAATGTATACATCACTCTCGTGTTTAGGAGAGTTGTTCCTTAAGCATAGACACAGTGTTCTCCCATATTAACAGGGACTTGATGTAAAGAACGTATAAATGACCCCTCACTTGCTCTAGTGCTCTTGGGAGGTGGTGATCTTTGGAGAATATAAATACTCCGAAATTACCATCTCTTTTAAGGGTCTGAGCAGGTGGTGGAACGGGTTAAGGCGTACCTGTTATGCCAGTTGCTGGAAGGCTTCTGTGCTGGCTAGGGTTCGAGTCTCCTGGTGGGAAAGTGTTCTAAAGTTGTATACTTCACTCTCGTGTTTAGGAGAGTTGTGCCATAAGCATAGACACAGTGTTCTCCAATATTAACAGGGACTTGATGAAAAGAACGTAAAAATGACCCCTCACTTGCTCTAGTGCTCTTGGGAGGTGGTGAATTTTGGAGTATATAAATACTCCGAAATTACCATCTCTTTTAAGGGTCTGAGCAGGTGGTGGAGCGGGTTAAGGCGTACCTGTTATGCCAGTTGCTGGAAGGCTTCTGTGCTGGCTAGGGTTCGAGTCTCCTGGTGGGAAAGTGTTCTAAAGTTGTATACTTCACTCTCGTGTTTAGGAGAGTTGTGCCTTAAGCATAGACACAGTGTTCTCCCATATTAACAGGGACTTGATGAAAAGAACGTATGAATGACCCCTCACTTGCTCTAGTGCTCTTGGGAGGTGGTGATCTTTGGAGTATATAAATACTCCGAAATTACCATCTCTTTTAAGGGTCTGAGCAGGTGGTGGAGCGGGTTAAGGCGTACCTGTTATGCCAGTTGCTGGAAGGCTTCTGTGCTGGCTAGGGATCGAGTCTCCTGGTGGGAAAGTGTTCTAAAGTTGTATGCTTCACTCTCGTGTTTAGGAGAGTTGTGCCTTAAGCATAGACACAGTGTTCTCCCATATTAACAGGGACTTGATGAAAAGAACGTATAAATGACCCCTCACTTGCTCTAGTGCTCTTGGGAGGTGGTGATCTTTGGAGTATATAAATACTCCGAAATTACCATTTCTTTTAAGGGTCTGAGCAGGTGGTGGAGCGGGTTAAGGCGTACCTGTTATGCCAGTTGCTGGAAGGCTTCTGTGCTGGCTAGGGTTCGAGTCTCCTGGTGGGAAAGTGTTCTAAAGTTGTATACTTCACTCTCGTGTTTAGGAGAGTTGTGCCTTAAGCATAGACACAGTGTTCTCCCATATTAACAGGGACTTGATGAAAAGAACGTATAAATGACCCCTCACTTGCTCTAGTGCTCTTGGGAGGTGGTGATCTTTGGAGTATATAAATACTCCGAAATTACCATCTCTTTTAAGGGTCTGAGCAGGTGGTGGAGCGGGTTAAGGCGTACCTGTTATGCCAGTTGCTGGAAGGCTTCTGTGCTGGCTAGGGTTCGAGTCTCCTGGTGGGAAAGTGTTCTAAAGTTGTATACTTCACTCTCGTGTTTAGGAGTGTTGTGCCTTAAGCATAGACACAGTGTTCTCCCATATTAACAGGGACTTGATGAAAAGAACGTATAAATGACCCCTCACTTGCTCTAGTGCTCTTGGGAGGTGGTGATCTTTGGAGTATATAAATACTTCGAAATTACCATCTCTTTTAAGGGTCTGAGCAGGTGGTGGAGCGGGTTAAGGCGTACCTGTTATGCCAGTTGCTGGAAGGCTTCTGTGCTGGCTAGGGTTCGAGTCTCCTGGTGGGAAAGTGTTCTAAAGTTGTATACTTCACTCTCGTGTTTAGGAGAGTTGTGCCTTAAGCATAGACACAGTGTTCTCCAATATTAACAGGGACTTGATGAAAAGAATGTATAAATGACCCCTCACTTGCTCTAGTGCTCTTGGGAGGTGGTGATCTTTGGAGTATATAAATACTCCGAAATTACCATCTCTTTTGAGGGTCTGAGCAGGTGGTGGAGCGGGTTAAGGCGTACCTGTTATGCCAGTTGCTGGAAGGCTTCTGTGCTGGCTAGGGTTCGAGTCTCCTGGTGGGAAAGTGTTCTAAAGTTGTATACATCACTCTCGTGTTTAGGAGAGTTGTGCCTTAAGCATAGACACAGTGTTCTCCCATATTAACAGGGACTTGATGAAAAGAATGTATAAATGACCCCTCACTTGCTCTAGTGCTCTTGGGAGGTGGTGATCTTTGGAGTATATAAATACTCCGAAATTACCATCTCTTTTAAGGGTCTGAGCAGGTGGTGGAGCGGGTTAAGGCGTACCTGTTATGCCAGTTGCTGGAAGGCTTCTGTGCTGGCTAGGGTTCGAGTCTCCTGGTGGGAAAGTGTTCTAAAGTTGTATACTTCACTCTCGTGTTTAGGAGAGTTGTGCCTTAAGCATAGACACAGTGTTCTCCCATATTAACAGGGACTTGATGAAAAGAATGTATAAATGACCCCTCACTTGCTCTAGTGCTCTTGGGAGGTGGTGATCTTTGGAGTATATAAATACTCCGAAATTACCATCTCTTTTAAGGGGGCATATCAAGGTGAAATTAAAAATTGTTCAATTTGCTTATAAATTCATTTATCAAATGGTTATAGAAAGGGCTGCAACTGGTCCAAGTTTCACCATCACACCCTAAACAGAAAAGGAGAAAAAAAATACACAACGTATTATGCAACGAATTTTCAACATTTTCAAATAATTTTAGGGACCACATTTGTCAACTAAAATCATTTCTATAACACTCAGATATTAAAATTAGTACATAATAAAGGATTGTAGTGATCAGTTTTATCAATAAAGTGTTTAGTGCAATAATATAATTTTTCAAAGTTACCCTTCCAAAAATATGCAATATATGATGTTTATAAATTTTTATAAAATCAACTAATGGACTTTGGACTAAAATGTCTACTAGGTTTTGTAGAAGCACAAACTCTACATATAAGGTGATATTTGCATGTAAATTGATTAATAAATGAAAGCTATGAAGTACTTTGAAGTTGTAAATTACTTACCTGAGTAAAATAAGATCAAAGTTCGGCCACCTGTTGCTGAGCTTGACTTCGACAGATTTTGTTCATAATTGGCACCCTTGCAGATAGGCATCCATTGAGCAAGGTGTGCAAGTTCCATGCACATCCCCTGATAACAAACGAAAAAAAAAATAAAAAAAAAATAAAAAAATAAAAAATTATACATATATATATCCTGCACATACATATTACAATTATTACAAAATACCAAATTATAACACTAAAAGATACTAACCTATTGAAATTGGTCCGAATTGTGGGTCCTCAAGGTGGCACTGCAACACCAGCCACAGCAGTAGATGGCACTGCAACACCAGCCACACCAGTAGATGGCACTGCCACACCAGTAGATGTAGATGGCACTGCCACATCAGTAGATGTAGATGGCACTGCCACACCAGTAGATGTAGATGGCACTGTCGTGGCCGGTCCATACACATCGAGGGGCTGAGGAGTGTGTGTGAGGAGGGTCGAGGCGTGTGGCGGCGGCGTCAGGCCTCTCACAGCTGAGGCGGGGAGGCCGCCTACATCCTCACTTGATATAACTCTCCCTTGTGCTACAGCGGCTCTTTTTCCTGCCAAAGACGGCGACCGCGTGCCAAATTGGCTTCCTTTGTCTTCCGAGTCCTCCGTTTATAGGTCATTGTGCACTAGACGCTACTAAAGCGAGATTTCAGGAGCCAAAATGGAGGGCGCGTCGACACCTCCACTCTCAACAGGACACACCATGTGACTGTAGCTGGGTACCTCACTCACCTTCACTAGGAGACGGTTGCCAATTAGTGTATATTTGTTGTCATATATACATAGTTATTTCCGACGTTATTACGAAAAAATTGACGTTTAGAACGTACGACGCAATACTCTTGGCGCGCCACAGCCGCGGGGCACCGGATTCTGCACAATTACGCATGGAAATGTACCATAAATACTTTAATTTATATCATAACATTATCGTGTTTGCGCCAAAGTGTTGCCAGAACGTTGTAGTATTTTTAAAAATTTTTCAAAAATATTCGATTTTTCCGAATTTTTGCGTTTGATATGCCCCCTTAAGGGTCTGAGCAGGTGGTGGAGCGGGTTAAGGTGTACCTGTTATGCCAGTTGCTGGAAGGCTTCTGTGCTGGCTAGGGTTCGAGTCTCCTGGTGGGAAAGTGTTCTAAAGTTGTATACTTCACTCTCGTGTTTAGGAGAGTTGTGCCTTAAGCATAGACACAGTGTTCTCCCATATTAACAGGGACTTGATGAAAAGAACGTATAAATGACCCCTCACTTGCTCTAGTGCTCTTGGGAGCTGGTGATCTTTGGAGTATATAAATACTCCGAAATTACCATCTCTTTTAAGGGTCTGAGCAGGTGCTGGAGCGGGTTAAGGCGTACCTGTTATGCCAGTTGCTGAAAGGCTTCTGTGCTGGCTAGGGTTCGAGTCTCCTGGTGGGAAAGTGTTCTAAAGTTGTATACTTTACTCTCGTGTTTAGGAGAGTTGTGCCATATATATATATATATATATATATATATATATATATATATATATATATATATATATATATATATTATTAAATATGACCGAAAAAGTAAGATTAATAATTCTAACACGAATTTTCTCAATCTTTCGTACATTGCGCTTCACTGTTGGAGGTAAATCAAAAATCAATTCTCCAAAATTCATTTTTATTTCTAGTCTGACGCGACACGGGCGCGTTTCGTAAAACTTATTACATTTTCAAAGACTTTAGTTCACAAATACACAACTGATTAGAACTTACGTATCTCCGATTTTATATCTACATTTGAGTGAGGTGGGAGGGGTGATGTGGCATTAACACAAGACAGAACAAGAGGGGATATTAATAGGTTATTAAAAGTATCAACACAAGACAGAACACAAACAATGGGTATTGAATAGAAGTGTTTGTAGAAAGCCTATTGGTCCATATTTCTTGATGCTTCTATATTGGAGCGGAGTCTTGAGGTGGGTAGAATATAGTTGTGCAATAATTGGCTGTTGATTGCTGGTGTTGACTTCTTGATGTGTAGTGCCTCACAAACGTCAAGCCGCCTGCTATCGCTGTATCTATCGATGATTTCTGTGTTGTTTACTAGGATTTCTCTGGCGATGGTTTGGTTGTGGGAAGAGATTATATGTTCCTTAATGGAGCCCTGTTGCTTATGCATCGTTAAACGCCAAGAAAGAGATATTGTTGTCTTGCCTATATACTGGATTTTTTGGAGCTTACAGTCCCCAAGTGGGCATTTGAAGGCATATACGACGTTAGTCTCTTTTAAAGCGTTCTGTTTTGTGTCTGGAGAGTTTCTCATGAGTAGGCTGGCCGTTTTTCTGGTTTTATAGTAAATCGTCAGTTGTATCCTCTGATTTTTGTCTGTAGGGATAACGTTTCTATTAACAATATCTTTCAGGACCCTTTCCTCCGTTTTATGAGCTGTGGAAAAGAAGTTCCTGTAAAATAGTCTAATAGGGGGTATAGGTGTTGTGTTAGTTGTCTCTTCAGAGGTTGCATGGCTTTTCACTTTCCTTCTTATGATGTCTTCGATGAAACCATTGGAGAAGCCGTTATTGACTAGGACCTGTCTTACCCTACAGAGTTCTTCGTCGACTTGCTTCCATTCTGAGCTGTGGCTGAGAGCACGGTCGACATATGCGTTAACAACACTCCTCTTGTACCTGTCAGGGCAGTCGCTGTTTTCATTTAGGCACATTCCTATGTTTGTTTCCTTAGTGAAGACTAAGGAAACAAACATAGGAATGTGCCTAAATGCCAACAGCGACTGCCCTGACAGGTACAAGAGGAGTGTTGTTAACGCATATGTCCACCGTGCTCTCAGCCACAGCTCAGAATGGAAGCAAGTCGACGAAGAACTCTGTAGGGTAAGGCAGGTCCTAGTCAATAACGGCTTCTCCAATGGTTTCATCGAAGACATCATAAGAAGGAAAGTGAAAAGCCATGTAACCTCTGAAGAGACAACTAACACAACACCTATACCCCCTATTAGACTATTTTACAGGAACTTCTTTTCCACAGCTCATAAAATGGAGGAAAGGGTCCTGAAAGATATTGTTAATAGAAACGTTATCCCTACAGACAAAAATCAGAGGATACAACTGACGATTTACTATAAAATCAGAAAAACGGCCAGCCTACTCATGAGAAACTCTCCAGACACAAAACAGAACGCTTTAAAAGAGACTAACGTCGTCTATGCCTTCAAATGCCCACTTGGGGACTGTAAGCTCCAAAAAACCCAGTATATAGGCAAGACAACAACATCTCCTTCTAGGCGTTTAACGATGCATAAGCAACAGGGCTCCATTAAGGAACATATAATCTCTTCCCACAACCAAACCATCGCCAGAGAAATCCTAGTAAACAACACAGAAATCATCGATAGATACAGCGATAGCAGGCGGCTTGACGTTTGCGAGGCACTACACATCAAGAAGTCAACACCAGCAATCAACAGCCAATTATTGCACAACTATATTCTACCCACCTCAAGACTCCGCTCCAATATAGAAGCATCAAGAAATATGGACCAATAGGCTTTCTACAAACACTTCTATTCAATACCCATTGTTTGTGTTCTGTCTTGTGTTGATACTTTTAATACCCTATTAATATCCCCTCTTGTTCTGTCTTGTGTTAATGCCACATCACCCCTCCCACCTCACTCAAATGTAGATATAAAATCGGAGATACGTAAGTTCTAATCAGTTGTGTATTTGTGAACTAAAGTCTTTGAAAATGTAATAAGTTTTACGAAACGCGCCCGTGTCGCGTCAGACTAGAAATAAAAATGAATTTTGGAGAATTGATTTTTGATTTACCTCCAACAGTGAAGCGCAATGTACGAAAGATTGAGAAAATTCGTGTTAGAATTATTAATCTTACTTTTTCGGTCATATTTAATAATATATGTCTACAGGAAAGACTGCTACCAAAATATACTAATATATATATATATATATATATATATATATATATATATATATATATATATATATATATATATATATATATATATATATATATGTATATATATATACTGTTGCTGTTGATTGCAATCAACAGCCAATTAATGCACAACTATATTCTACCCACCTCAAGACTCCGCTCCAATATAGAAGCATCAAGAAATATGGACCAATAGGCTTTCTACAAACACTTCTATTCAATACCCATTGTTTCGTGTTCTGTGTTGTGTTGATGAAATTAATACCCTGTTAATGCCACCTCTTGTTCTGTCATGTGTTGATGAAATTAATATATATATATAAATATATATATATATATATATATATATATATATATATATATATATATATATATATATATATATATATATATATATATATATATATATATATATATATATATATACACGTTATGTATATATCGATGTATAGGTCGATGTTTGATGTGTTGAACTGCTTAAAGGAAGCATATTTGCTAGAAAAAATTCCTGTGAAATAATGCTTGTTATATGTTTTGACTATCTAGCTAATAGCATATTGCCTGGCTAATAATGAAATGAAATGTCACATTTTGTCTGACTCACTTAGCACAAGTGAAGAGAAAACATTGAAAAACTGGCAAAGGTTGAAAACTCTGTGAAATCATATCTGTTATGAAAAGTTTTGACTAGCTGCAAGCTATGTTTGCCTTCTCTCTCTAATCTACACACGCGATATGAAATGTGAAAAAAATCTTACATTATGCTATGTTAACAGTGCTTGAATAAAAATTATTAAGAGTGCTAGGGTACTGTTGCGCGCAGTCATCTCGCTAAGGTGAGTCGGCGACAGAATTGTCAAAAATGATGTACCTTGCATACATCAAATCTTTAGTGGTTTATGCGACACCTCTGCTTGTTTTTGTTGACTGAAAGGAGTTTGTTGATACGAATAGTAATTGCTGACATTGAGCATATTCTCAAAACATAGTTTCTGCTAAAAAAAATAACATTAAATTAGATGCGAGCTGTGATTTGAAAACAGAAGATGTGTGGCTTATTGTGTGGACTCTGGAGATATGATCTCCACATATAAGTTTCTCAAGAAAAGCGGTAATATTTTTCTTTGTGTTTGGATGTAATGGCTAAACATGGATGTCATTTTCAATAATGTTATTTGGTCATCCAACAAAGTTGATTTTCCACGTTACGTTACATTGTGTTACAGAGGGCTAAAACTGGTAGACCGTAATATTCATATGGTAGGAGATGTAATGGAGATGGACTAAGTCTTACTTTCATTTAAAAATGACATTTTGGACTGCAAAAGTTGATTTGCGTTACGTTACGTTACGTTACATTGTGTTACAGGGTCTAAAACGGGTTGAGGCCAATATTTATAAGGTAAGAGATCTAATGGAGATGGGCTAAGCCTCACTTTTCGTTTCAAAATGACATTTTGGACTGCAAAAAGTTGATTTGCGTTACGTTACATTGTGTTACAGAGGGCTAAAACGGGTAGAGGCCAATATTTATATGGTAAGAGATGTAATGGAGATGGGCTAAGTCATACTTTCATTTAAAAATGACATTTTGAACTGCAAAAAGTTGATTTGCGTTACGTTACGTTACATTGTGTTACAGAGAGCTAAAACGGGTAGAGGTCAATATTTATATGGTAAGAGATGTAATGGAGATGGGCTAAGTCATACTTTCATTTAAAAATGACATTTTGGACTGCAAAAGTTGATTTGCGTTACGTTACGTTACGTTACATTGTGTTACAGAGGGCTAAAACGGGTAGAGGCCAATATTTATATGGTAAGAGATGTAATGGAGATGGGCTAAGTCATACTTTCATTTAAAAATGACATTTTGGACTGCAAAAAGTTGATTTGCGTTACGTTACGTTACGTTACATTGTGTTACAGAGGCTAAAACTGGTAGACGCCGATATTTATATGGAAAGAGATGTAATGAAGATGGACTAAGTCATACTTTCATTTAAAAATGTTATTTGGTCTGTAGAAATGTGATGATGATGATGATTTCCACATTACGTTACAATGTGTTACAGGGTCTAAAACTGGTAGACACCAATATTTATATGGTAAGAGTTGTAATGGAGATGGACTAAACCTCACTTTTCGTTTCAAAATGACATTTTGGACTGCAAAAAGTTGATTTGCGTTACGTTACGTTACGTTACATTGTGTTACAGAGGGCTAAAACTGGTAGACGCCAATATTTATATGGTAAGAGATGTAATGGAGATATTGTGTTTGGCTAAATGGGGTTCACATTTCAATAATGATATTCGGACATCAGCCAGAAAATTGATCTCCACGTTACTTAATGATGATATAATGCGATGCAAGTGTGTGCTAATATTTTATTTGTGTTTAGAATGTAAGGGCTATAGGAGATTGTCTAGACTTGCATACGTTTTCAAATGCTATTTATGTAGGCAGTAGAAAGTCTGTTTTCCCATTACGCTACATTGACTGTGTTACAAGAACTGAAAATAGACATAGCCCAGAGCTATTTCACTATCGACTCATCCGGTCTTATTCTCATTGATTGGTGTTTACATTTGGACGATGTAGGTCTTAAGAGACAGCCTTGAACTCGGGGATAATGAAGAAGTCAATTTAATAATAGTATCAAGACTACGTTTTTCCACATTGTCTTATATATGTTTACTTTGCTTGGAATTTGTATGTGTGGAACAATGCTCACCTAAGGGAGAGAGAATGAACGACGCGTTTGAGCTATAGCGAGGACTGACCGTGATGTGTGTGTGTGTGTGTGAGTGTGTGTGTGTGTGTGTGTGTGTGTGTGTGTGTGTGTTTGTTTTACCACAGTGAATATGAAGCTATATTATGTTATGTCTACCAGTTGTTGAATAAACGCTACGTTACGTTATGTGATACAAGAACTAAACAAGCTTGTGGTAATATTTTATTGTGTTTGGGTGTAATGGCTAAACATGGTTTACATTTCATTATTCAGACATCGGACAGAAAGTTGCTCGTTACTCTTAAAATGTTATTTGGGCAAAGAACGAAGTTACTATATTGATCACGTTACATTAATGATATTTGAGCAAAGAACGATGTCATCATGTTGCTCGTGTTACCTTACAAGGTTGTAAGAGTGAGCGTGATGGGGGCTTGAAAATTGACATTAGTCGTCCATCCTCTGGTGCGCTGTCAGTCTAAGTGAAATGAAAAAAGATACGTGAACAGCGGCAGCAGGAGAAAGGAAATGATGTTACTTTCCCCCCAACTATTAAACGATCTGCAGAGAGAGAGAGAGGGAGATAGAGAGAGAGAGAGAGAGAGAGAGAGAGAGAGAGAGAGAGAGAGAGAGAGAGAGAGAGAGAGAGAGAGAGAGAGAGAGAGAGAGAGAGAGAGAGAGAGAGAGAGAGAGAGAGAGAGAGAGAAAGAGATAAAGAGAGAGAGATATAGAGAGAGATAGATATAGAGAGATAGATATAGAGAGACAGATATAGAGATAGATATAGAGAGAGAGAGATATAGATAGAGAGAGAGAGAGAGATATTGAGATATATATAGAGAGAGAGATATAGAGAGAGAGATATAGAGAGAGAGATATAGAGAGAGAGATATAGAGAGAGATATATAGAGATAGAGATATAGAGAGAGAGATATAGAGAGAGATATATAGAGAGAATTATATATACAGAGAGAAACCACTGACTGACTGACTGACTGCTATGTATATCCCATGCAGTTGTGTTTACAACAAATTATGATTTGTTATAATAATAAGATTGAAGACCAGCTTATGACTGGATATTCTTAAAAAATCCTATTTGAGCAAAGAATGATGATACCATGTTGGTCACGATGCGATACAAGGTTATACATATGATCAGAAAAAATACTAAAGGCTTTGCACAGAACAATGGTTGATGGTAAGGAGAGAGGAGGGGGGTGGGAGGGGGTAGGGGTTTGGTAGGGATGGATGGGGAGAGGGTAAGGACATCCCACTACCTAGTCCATCTCACAACGTCTCAAACCGATGCGAAGGTTAGACCTTAACGAGATGGAATGCCGTTTCATTCATTCAGGAGTCTTGAACATTCTATGACATTGTCTTGCTATGATAACGCCGTTGTGTGATACAAGCTCTGCACAACAGTAATAGCTGTAGGAAGAAGAGGTGATGGAGATTGAGTAAACATGCATACATTTCAATGATCACAGTTAACAAGAGCGAGCGAGAGTGAGAGAGTGTTAAACTCGAGGATACCGAACAAGTCAATTTAATATTAGTCTCAAAACTATGTTTTCCGCATTGTCTTATATATATATATATATATATATATATATATATATATATATATATATATATATATATATATATATATATATATATATATATGTATATATATGTTTTACTTTGTATGTGTGGAACATTGCGCACCTAAGGGATAGAGAGGGCGAGAGAGAGAGAGAGAGAGAGAGAGAGAGAGAGAGAGAGAGAGAGAGAGAGAGAGAGAGAGAGAGAGAGACAGAGAGAGAGACAGAGAGAGCGAGAGAGAGAGAGAGAGAGAGAGAGAGCGAGAGAGACAGAGAGATAGAGAGAGCCGGAGTTGCTGACTGTAGCTACATCTCCCCTTCCTTAACGAAACGCAGTGGGTAATGGATACCCAACCACTTCCGCCGTGTCTGAGGAAGTAATGGCAGTCATTGCGTACCCTCCAGGAGGGGAAGATATAACCAAACTACTTGGAAAGACTCTTCAGTTACCCTCTAACCAGTGGCCAGTACGCACACCCCTCTGTGGACATTGAAAAACGCTTAAGGGTAATGGTTCACATCCGTCCAACTCTGTCACCTATACACTCCCATACATTGTTACATAAAACAATCCTCCGCCACCAACTGTTGCCTCATCTCAATCACAACTTAAGAGTGACTGCTCTCTCTTTCTCTTCCTCCTTCTCCTCCACACTTCCTACCATGTATGACCCAACTATTACCCTCATGGAGCATCTCCAAACACAGCTGCATAACTCGAAGAAAATAGACTTGAAAAACGATTAAGGCAAATTTACCACATCCCTCCTGCTGGACTCTACTCTCTCATCCTCTCCCACTTACGGCTTCCTGTAGGGGGAGCTAATGGTTTGTCAAAACCGCAAATGACCCCTGAGCAGTCTCACGCCGAGGGAAAGCTCCCCTCACCCTTCCATCCCTCCCTCCCTCACCCCTCCCCCACCCCAAACAACATAACAGACTATGTTGGGACCCCTATCACCTACACTCAGCCTCTACATAGCTTACTTACTATCATCAAAAACTATTATCTACACACAGGATTAAGTCTACGGCAAACACACATACATATTCATTTACTCTTTCCTCATATTCCACTCTTATCCTTGTATTTCTTACTCTACCACATAACCAACATACTCTCCTACATCCCCAGCAACATGACCTCCCCTCTTTCCTGACCACATACCCTAACACCGGACGCTCACACGCGCCAAACTTCCGGGAAAATTCCCCGAAACCCTGTGCGACTAGAGCGACGTGCCACACCTGTCCAGGTGGCACTCAAGAGTGCCACCAGGGCAGATGGCGCACGTCGCTCTAGTTGCACTTTACCCTACTTATGATATTCTCTATGCTCCCCGTCTCCTGCTTTCTCACTGTCAATCTTCCTTTGTAATTTTTGTTGACTCTCGTAGTGCCCTCATCGCTCTCGGGTCCTTTAATCCGGTTCAACCAATGGTTGTCGAGATCCAGCATTGACTGTTTCTTATTCACAGTAAATTAAAGTCAGTTGAGTTTTCTGGGTTCCCAGCCATATTGGTGTCCCTTTAAATGAGCATGCAGATGCTGCCGCCAGAAACGCTGTCTGCTCTTGTCCCATTTCCCGAAAAGGTATTTCTTATTCCGACTTTTACCCGGTTATTCATTCCTCTATCCTTACCCGTTGGCAGAATTGTTGGTCTTCTGTTACTGGTAACAAACCGCCTACTCTTAAGAGTCGCGCGTCCTCCTGGCCTTCCTCCTTCCACCGTAACCAGTGGTGGGAAATGGCTCTGGCGACGCTGCATTTTGACCATACGCGCTTAACTCAAGGTCACTTAATGGAGCACCGTCCTGCTCCTTATTGTCGAAATTGCATTCTCCCTCTCACGGTCGTGCATATCCTGGTTGAATGTCCTAACTTCCAGAACGAGCGTGTCTTCCGACCATCCCTCGCGGTCACTTGTCCCTTGATAGAATTCTTGGGGAATTGGATAATTTTGATATCGTTTGCCTTGTGCGTTTGTTTCCTTATTGGCATCCTTAGTGATATTCAGCGCCCTCTGATTATTCCGCACATATGATGGTGCTACATAAACTTCCTGATTTGGTGCCTTCTTTGATACTTTCTTACTTGTTAATGTTTTATCACACAGTGGCAAACAATAACAAGGTGTCACTAGACACGACAAAAACAGTTGTTTACTCACACAATTAATCAATATACAATTAATTAAAATATGCGTCACTGAGACGCTGCTATAAACCACTTACCAACGTGTCACTGAAACATCCGTAGAGTACTCAACAATCCAACACTAACTGTGTCATCCAGACACAGTTACTGAACTAGATGGTAACAAATCCTAGCTGACATAACCAACACACACACCTCGGTCACTCCACTGTGGCTTGACACCACCTTGAGGTGTTAAAACCTGCCACTCAGACCGAGATGACAGTTTAACTCTTTACAATCTCAATAGATCCAAGCACAGAGGAAGCTCGTTTTGAGATATTCTGGTTTTTCCGAGACTGGATGAATACTGATCACTAAAATATTACAAAAAAGAGATATGGGGGCCTGTTTTTACATTCAATTACTCCTTCTTTGACTGACAATCATTCATCTCTTTCCCGGCGATGAGTTAGGTGGCTACAAGCAACAAGCAGGTTGTGGCTACTCAGGTGGTAAGTTATGCAGATAAAGATATCTTGTGAACCCCTCTTCTTCAGCTAGGGAGCCCGACCTTGAATCCCTACAAAGTCGATTGAGTTCCACCTCAAGCTGAATCAGATGAACTTCCACGCTACCGGATACCACTTTTTCCTTCCATGTCACAGGTGTTACTTGATTACACCACACGAGCTGGCCAAATCAGCAGGCACTGACCATCAAGAGTTCCAGCGAAGTCACAACCACAATTACTCCTGGGTAATATACACCCACTTGGTTAGAAAGAGCAGCCCCACCCACTCTCCTACACCCCACACACACACTTCGCATGACGGGTTTGACTTGGCGTGTGCAAGCACGCTCTGTCCTGGGCGAGGAACTCCATACTCCCCACCACCCTGTTTATACTAACTTTCATGAGTCTCAACACTATCAAGTCTTAAACACTGCTCATGGGACTCTTCACAGCGATTGTCACTATTGTTGCTTCACTGCTACATAGGCAATCACTTGCTCTAAGACACGCGTGACAATGAGTCTGAACATAGTTACTTTTTATATTAGGATCACATGAGTACACTGCTGGCTCTTGCCGGGAAACTGAGGTTACCCCGTCCCATCCCAGATCCTTATCCGTCCAAGTGCTATAAAATCGTAATGGTTTAGCGCTTTTTCCTGATAGTTCCCTTCCCCTCTCACACTGGTTTAGCTCTATGAAATCACATTTGTCTCTTCCAGGACTTTCACACTGCTAGTACTGTCTCTTAACGAACACCAGGTTGTCACGGCTTATCTACCAACCATTGTTGTCGACGTAATTTGCAGTAATACTCAATATAATCCAAATCGCATCACAAAATTTGCCAGTGATTCGGGTCTGAATGACTTAATGATTCAAAAGAGCACTTTTACCCCAACATTAGGTGAGAATTTTCTGGCCCTGATCTCTGGTTGGGCAGCGTCCTCTCTCCTTGCAGTCTGGAGTCTGACGCCTTTGGGGCAGTCCACATGCTCTCCAGGATTCCCTGACATCATCACCTATTGACCAATGGCAGAAGCTAGGCATGTCTGTCTTTTCTGTAAACGTACCTGATCGGTAGTGGAATAGGTGCGCGTTCCAGAGTCGTTGTTTGGTTTCCATTGTGTCCAGCGAAAAGCGACAATGTCTCAGAAGGGGGGAAAAAAAGTGGCTGTGGTAAAAATCCAATAGTTTTGACGAGAAAGGGCTCTCCCTCTGCTCCTCCCACCAAACTATCCACCAAACTTTACTCACCCTGTGTAAAGGTACCCCAGGTCTGCTCCTGTTCGACTGTTTAATCAATTACAAGAGAACCATATGACCCAGGTCAAAACTGATGATCTCTTTAGACACTTCATTCCAAGACGAATCCAGAGAGTCCAAACTAGGCACACAATGGATGACAAGTGGCGAAGTTGTGCCATGCAAGCACACATACAAGTAATCATAAAAAATAGGAGCTGGCATGAATTTGTATAACGAGGAAGCAAATCCTCTAATGGTAATTCATGATATATTTTGATATTTTGAATTTACTCTTTCTAAAGTGCTAGGCTGTATACGAACAATATAATGTTAAATAAAAATTGAACTGCTTAATATATATAAAAAAATACGATTTTTTAAAAACATACACTGACAATTTTGAGTAAAATGATATCAATGATTGGTGTCAATGATTGCTCCACAAGTAGATAGTACAGATATTTCACGATTTTCTTGCAGCTGCTAATAATTATTGGCTGGGCCATAACCTCAAACTTATTTAATTATTAGGAAGCTTCTGATAAATCACGTGTCAAACAGTGGAGAAAATTTTTACAGAAGCCTCCATAAAAGAAATAGTTACAGGTCCTTTGCTATTTGTTTACAATTATTCACAAACAAAATATTACCACATGTTACTAAGTGTATTGATATATGGTGACAAATAACAATGATAAAAAAAACATTTGTAATATAATGAACGAAACGACTTAAATATCTATTCCAGCTTTTGATTATGGCACAACCTGATGACTAGCAATCAGTTCAGAAACTATAGAAAAATAAATTATTGTGAGACAGTGAATGCATCTTTTTTCATGTGAAAGGGAAAGTTAACATAATTTTTGTTAATTATCTTTACATTCATGTCTTAAGTTCCAACCAAGAATAGTAGGCATCCTTCAGTCTCGGGAGACTATGGAGTTGCGCTCTGGTTTCAATCCTGGTGCAGCGTCTGATGTGACTGATGAGGCCAATCCGAGAGTGGCAGTCCATCCCACACTGAACACAAACGAAGTCCGATTCTGGTTTGTCTTCTTGGCTACCGGCATTCCTTCTCTGTCTCTTTGCCTCCGATTTCTTGGCGAGTGACTCCTCGAACTTGGAGAGACCTCTTTGAACAGACTGCCCCCTAGCTGAACGGGCTGCAGCCAGTGTTTCCCACGTAGCAAGTTCGACGTCCGTGGCTTTCAGGTCCCTCTTGCATACGTCTTTGTACCGTAGCTAGGGATTGCCTGTTGGACGCTTTCCCTGCATCAGCTCTCCTTACAGGATATCCTTGGGGATCCTGCCATCGTCCATTCGCATAACGTGCCCGTGCCAGCATATTCGTCTCTGTTTCAGCATTGCGTACATGCTGGTGATTCTTGCGCTCCCCAGGACGTTATTGTTACCTTGTCCTGCCAGGTGATGTTCAATATGTGTCGAAGGCAGCGCATGTGGTAGGCATTCAGCTGTCTTTCCTGACGGGCGCGGAGTGTCCAAGTCTCACTGCCATAAAGGAGAGTGCTCAGAACACAGGTTCTGTAAACCTAAATCTTTGTATATTCAGTCAGCCTATTGTTAGCCCACACTCTCTTTGTCAAACTGGACATGGTAGTAGATGCCTTACCGATGCGTTTGTTTATCTCCGTATCAAGAGAGAGGGAGTCAGAGATTGTGGAGGCCATGTACACGAAGTCGTGAACGACTTCCAGTTTGGAATCCGAGATGCCGATGTCAGGTGGAGAGTCCACTCCTTGTCCCATGACTTGTGTTTTCTTCAGGCTGATGGTGAGTCCGAAAGCCTGACAGGCCTTGCTGAAGTGGGTCATGAGCCGTTGGAGGTCTTCGGCTGAGTGGGCAGTGACTGCTGCGTCGTCGGCAAAAAGGAAGTCGCGCAGACACCTCAGCCAAACCTTCGTCTTGGCGCTCAGCCTGGCGAGGTTAAAGAGCTTTCCATCCGACCTGGTCCGGAGGTAGATGCCTTCCGTGGCAGATCCGAAGTCGTGCTGCAGCATAACTGCGAAGAAAATCCCGAATTGGGTTAGAGCCAGGATGCAACCCTGCATTCTGCCAGAGACAGAATTCGTTCGGTTTCCCCTGTCGGTGGCATAATGTGCTCCAACAGTGCATTCCTGAGGACAAATCCCACACCATGTTCTCTGGTCTCATCTGGAGGTTTTCCTTGCCAGAAGAAAGAGTAGGCCCTCTCTCTCACAGATCCTGATCCTGGGAGCCTGGTCTCTTGGAGAGCAACAATATTCATCTGCAGTTAGCTCGGCTCCCTATCGATGATTGCTGTTGTTGTTGTTGTTATAGATTCAGCTACTGGGAACAGAAAATTCCAAGTAGCACGGGCTATGGTGAGCCCGTAGATGATTGCTGTTTTTCGGGCGTCATTGATTTCTTGCAAGTCGTCAGAGAAACCTGGTGTCAGTGTCCTGACGTTCCATGTACCCAGCTTTAGGGCAGTTGATATTTTCTTTTTAGGTTTGGTATTGCTTGGTGCAAAGTTGTCGGGCCGCTTGTCGGTTTTCACCCTAAACCTCACGCACCCAGTGATGTTAACGGACTGTGACGAGGCAACACCTTATTGGCTGGGGTTTGCCCAGCTTGAGGCGGGCGGTAGCTGCCCAGTGGGGCGCGATGACCCCTCCCACCGTCGGAAGCAGCCCCTGGCATCACACTCTTCGCCAATTGAGAAGACTTAAAACCAGTAGACTGTCGCTTCCCGTGTTGGTTCGACGCTGTGAGGCGAAGCTGGAGTGTCCTCTCCAGTGCACAAAGGCTTCGTAGGTAGATATGGAGGAGAAGCTGTTACCCATGCAGCAGGTCCTTCCTCTCCACATTGCTGAAATTATCCAATGGAAAGGCAAATACCAATACACATGGTTCCAGCATCGTCACAGGAGCTGCCAGAACGAGGTCGAAGTCAACAAGGAACTGCTTTAGGGGCTGCAACTCCAGATTTTTCCTCGAGGTTGACTCCTGAAGCCTTTCCCAAAAAAGGGGTATAGCCGCAAGGTAGCATAGGTTTAAAATCAGGGTTTTCCTTCCCCTAGATGGGCTGCCTTCCCAGCCTATCGAGTCCCATCTACCCGGAGCAGCTGGTTTTAAGGCGCCAGAGGCACGCTCTCGCCCCTTCTCCTGTCGGTAAGAGCAGTTCCGCCGAACTTAAAGACTAAGCCACCCGTGCTGGCCAGGAATTGGAGTTTGTTGTCAAAGGGTATTGGAGACGCATGCCGTATAGGAGCTTTTTATAGGTCATGGGAGCTCGTCCCCCATTACCACCCCCTGGCTATGACAACCCCTTGGAACCAACTCTACCAATTTTTGGTAGAGTTGGAGAAGCTGAAGAAAACTGATTCAAAATTCAAAACAATTCAAATTCTAATTCTGATTCAAATTAAAAAAAAACTGATTCATATTCTACTGATTCATATTATAATGACCAAACGAAACAAAAGAAAATGAACCTACGATGAGGTTTCGGTCCGTCCTGAAGTGTGGTTTGGTCATCATATCTTCCTCCCTCTCTTTTCCTTTCTTTATCTGCCTCTACCTGTCTTTGTCTCTCTTCCTCGAGCTGCCCTGCTGGAGAAAGTGCTTACAAGATTTATTCTCAGTAAACACACCGCCCAGAGGAATGTTTGTAAATGCGAGTTTAACTGTTAATAGTTATTCTTTCCCTGCCTACAATCTGATTAAGATGTTAGGTCAGGTTATGTTAGGATACCTTAAGTTGAATACCTTTCGAGACAGTTAAGAGGTGATTTGCAGTTTGGAATCTGAACAATAACAATCAATGAAATCATCAGTTTAACACTAGTGCTTTGCTTGTGATGGCGGCAGTGGTGGTGCTCGGGTGGATGGTAGGTGTAGGTGATGGATGACAGACTGCTTTATTATAGGGTCACTGAGACGTCCGCCGTTAGTAAACTAATTGTAAACCAGGATACGAATATCTTGGATAGGAAACTTGGGAACTCTGTGGGGACTTCTTTTTAAGCCTATGGCCTAAAAACACTTTGGGGACTCCATTTTAAGTCCACAGGAAGACTTTGCATTAAAGTCTATGAGCTAGGAAATTTGCATTAAAGTCTATACCCAAGGAATTTGACATTAAAATCTATGGCCTAGTGAGTTTTCATAATATGTCCAAGGAAATCCATTGGTCTAGTCTATGTCTATGATGTAGGAAGTTTGTATTAAAGTTTATGTCCTAGGATATACATTTAAATCAACGGCACAAGAAGTTTTTACTCAAGTCTATGGCCTAAGAAGTTTACTTAAGTCTAGACCCTATGATCTTAATTTTAAGTCTATGGGCTGCCAAGTTTACATTTATAGACATGGGAATTTTATAATTAAACCTAGCGGAATTTCATATCATATCTCTCTTACCAAAAACAAAAACGGGTCCTCTTCGTCGTACCATTTAAATTTTGCAGGAAAAATCTACAGTAAGAAAGATTACATTGAAATCTGCAGGTAGTTTACACTTAAGATTATGGTAATTTCAAGCTTCATCTGACACCAACATTCGAAAATGCCAAGTCTATATCACACCATATAAAAAATATAGGAAACGTTTGCTGGAAAGTTTACATTTAACTCCATTGTAATTTTTCTTGACAATGAAAGGTGAATATTATGCTTTATTTCACCCCATAATTCTAAAAAGGACCACAACAGTCATACTGTCTGGCCCATGTACTGAGATCGTTGGGGCTGTAATTCTCAAAGTGAGCATGTGAAGGCATAGACGACATTCGTCTCTTTCAACACATTTTTTTAGGAGTTGGAAGAGTTCTCCGTGAACAAGTTTGCTGAACTCAATAACATATGTTTGAAAAAACCGCCACTATAATTAAATTAATGGAAATATTATAAAATATAATAACAATTAAATTCAAAATAATTACAATTTAAATATTGATAATAATAAAATTAATAGTAATAATAAATACAATTACTGAAAATAATTAACATTAAATTGAAATTATAATAAGTAAAAAAAAAATTATGTAAGCAAATGACAAAAAAACATTACCCAAGATCTTTATATATTACTGGTTTTGTTTGTTGCCACAGATCGCTACTGCACCACCAAGCCTGGTACACACACCTTCAATGGTTACTTGATTGACTGCAATTGTACCCGTGGTGAAGGGTTCAAGCTGCGCATAACCAAACAGGATACAGGTAAGTCTTTGTCGGTCGTGATGAAGGGTCCAGCTGCACTTACAAACAATGCATTACAAAAAATATTGTAAATGAATGTCTTTAGTACATCACTTTCGCGCCCCCTTGGATGGTAAAAAAAAAAGTGGTATGTGCGCGGAGCGTTTTTGCTGAGTAAGCGTAAAAACAAAAATGTGTATACTCTTTTTACTCTCCTTACCTTAGTTCTTGAGCTACGTATTTCAGTTTGGTACCAACGTGTTCGCAATAAAATTCTCTAGAAGAACATCAGTAAAAAAAGTCACGAAACGTATAGGGGATACCTATACGTACCAAATAAATAACTACGAAGATAACTCGCCGTGAGCGCCCAACAGCAACAAAATGTTTTTACTCTTGGGATTGTAATCACCTCCACACTTGTCCTACAGCGTTAATTTTGGTATCAATGGACTAGCAATGAAATTCCCAATACGGTGATATGAATATAAGCGTAGAATAATGATTGCGGCCCGCCCGCAAGAGTGTGGGAAGTGGTGAAATTGTTACCTGGTATTGGTGACGGGACGACGCACGGCGCTTTGAAAGTTTATACTTATTTCACTCTCATGGCATTAATTTTCTATGTGCGTCATTCATTTTTGTGTCAATGTGTTTGCAATAGAATGTTCTATGAGCCCGTAGGTAAAAAAGATCAACAAAGCGTAAGATAGAATAGCGCCAAATATAAAACAACGCTGGAACATATCAGTGAGCGTCAAACACACACGAAATGTTTTTACTTTTGTTATGTTTGTCAAGTTTATACTTGTTGCACACAGTTATTTTTGGTTATACATTGATCGGAATAAAATTCCCTAAACAGACATGTGCATATAATACATGATATGGGGGAAGCATTACCAGTATAAGCGGCTAAAGTCACCCACCTGCAACCCGTTTGGGACATAGTACCATTTGATCGAAGTGGTCCACACCTTTCATGAACTTTTTGTACCATGCAGCCTAGTGGTGAGAAAGAGAGCCTCATGGCGCGCAGTTTGAAACAAACCCAAAGTAAATCGGATAAAAATTGAATTTTATACAAATATTTTAAAAGAGGACATAACTTTATGTGCACTATTCGGGAGCGGTTAGCGAAACAGGACTCCTCGGTGAGTC
Source organism: Procambarus clarkii (assembly GCF_040958095.1). NCBI lineage: Eukaryota > Metazoa > Arthropoda > Malacostraca > Decapoda > Cambaridae > Procambarus > Procambarus clarkii. Next base: position 20,735,600 of record NC_091232.1, read on the forward strand.
CGGTTAGCGCGAAAGTGCTATTAGTTTACATAGGTTTACACTGAACTATTTATCTTAAAGAAAGTGTTAAAAACAATATAACATGAAACTCTGACAATGAGAACATAATTTATAGGATTAATATGAACTAATCATTCAATGACTTTGTAAAAACAAAATTTACACCCTCAGCAGTCTCCATGTATATGATTCTAGGGCAAACCCGGATCAAAATCATTCCCAACACACAGTTCATGCAACATAGATCTGACTTCCATAGAACTCAACATTCCTGGCAGTAAGGCCTCTCTTTGTCACAGTAGTTCCTTCAAAATTCCAGTTATCCAATTGGGGGTCTCCCTGCTTTCTCTGCTGACTAGTTGTTTTATTCAATCATGTATACCTGCTGCACCATTATATATATCATTCATTCTTAAGTTGTATTTAACTTAACTTTTTACCTCTGGGATAGTTCGAATTGCTAGTGACTATTCAGTGTAATAAAAGGGAATTGATTGAGTTTGCTGGATGTGCAATTCCCTTCAGATAAAAGGATATCATTCGTTTGTGAACAATTTCTTCAAGTGTGAATATGGACATAACGCTTGAAATAAGATTGCAATGAGCGTCAAGATGAACACCCATGATTCGTCTTGAACATTTTCTCCATTCACAATTAAGGTTACAAAAATCAACACTTTGAAGGTGGTATAGTTCATAGTAATGCGGGCTCAGACATTGACTGCTAACTTTACTTGCGACCAGATATCAAGATGAACGAATTCACTCATAATGACATTGGTTCAAATTTTTAGGTCTCTAATGCCTTCAGAAAAATGCCTTTAAAAATACTTTTCAATAATCTCTCTGTGTAGCAACTTAAATTTCGGAAAATTATAAAACGGATCGAGTGAGTTAAAGGGAACTATAGCACATTTGGCTGGATTGAAAGTAAGGTTGTTTTCTGCATTATATCTCTCACATAGTCCTATCAAGATTTTCAAAGAATCTTTCGTCGGTGTGAGCAGAACTAGATCAGCATAACAGGAAACATTGACCTTAGTTGTACCTGTGCGTCAGCCAGCTCGACTGGCTCTTAACTCATTCAACAATGGATGAAGATAGATAGCAAATTTGTATAAGACTGAAAACTGTACCTTATTTGATTCCATTTTTAGTGAGAAATATTCAGAGTGGATATTACTCCATTTCACAGCTAATTTGCATACCTGATAAGAAAAAAAAAATATATATATATATACACAATAAAGGAAAAAAAAAAAAAGGGAAGGGGATGGTAGGAGAAAAGCACACAGAAACTGTATTGGAGGGGACCTACATTCCCTCCAATGCGTTATGTGTGGTTTCCTCCGAGGCTATGGGTCCCCCTTCTTCCAGCCAGAGGTGGTACTCTCTTCCCTTTATATATATATATATATATATATATATATATATATATATATATATATATATATATATATATATATATATATATATATATATATATATATATATATATATGGGGATACCACCTCTGGTGCAATTATAGGGACCCACAGCCTCAGAGAAGGGAACTCAGAGCATTCAGGGAAAAACTTGCCATATAACTCTGAATACATAAGTGTTCGCTTCTCCTACCACCCCCCTTTTTTATGGTGTACAATTTATTATGCAAGGTTATACAGTTACATATCTGATTGTATACAAAAAATGAACATTAAGAGGACACAAGAAAAAAAGTTCGCTTCCTAGAGGCTGTAGATTTCCTCGAACTCCTCCAATGTTGGGCAGGAACCGAGGATGCAGCAAGCATTCCTCCTCTGGATCGCGACACTGAGGCGCTGAAAGAGAAAACTTGCCTCTCTAGGGTCTCTTGTGGTGTCAATGAGCTTGGAGCCAAGATCCTTAAGAAACCTTCTTGCACTCTCTCCCCATGGGCCTAGGGTCTCAGACCCTATTGGAATGAAGTTGTACCAATGATTTAATTGCCTATACGTGGCTGACTTGTCTCTTTCTCTGTGTGTCGCCGTGGCTCCTGCTGTGCCGGCAGAGAGGTTGATGTATGTGGTTACCAGGGTGGATACGCAAATATAGTCCCATGCCAACTGTCTGCCACCCTTCCACGGACGCAGTGTGATTCCGTCTGGTCGGCCGGCAAATCTAACAGAGTCACAGTTCAGTAGGCTGCGGGGCTCTCTCTCCGCTGGACACTGAGCAGAGGCAAGGCTTCTTTTAATGATGACTGTTGACTTCGTCGTGCCTCGTGTGCCAACCACCACATTTTCCACAGTGCAGGCTATGCAATCCATATTCGTCAGCATCTTCCTCGCCGCAAATACACCTATGAACAGTGTGGATAGGGGCAGCAAGACGGAGAGTGACTGCAATACGGAGCTCCTGCGGATCAAGACGTGTGCCTGTCGCAGACATAGGGACTGCCAAAAGGAAGTCCCCTGCATGGGGAGCCTGCACAGCTGTGAGGCGTGCATGATCACTGGGGGTTGTTGCTGCCTCCAGCAAAGCTGTGGCTTCTTTGTCTGCAATGGGGCTGTCCCAACTAGATTGTTTCTTGACTTTCGGCATGGCTGGTCTGAGTGCAGGGTCTGCCATGGCACCCCATTTCGTGTCGCATTCCGTGTAGTGGGGGTCCTGTATCCCTGCTACATTACTCAGGGTGTCAGGTAGAATTTCGTTAACCAGGTCATCTGATGCTGGGGTGGAAGACAGGAAGGCTGGGACAGCAATTTGGGTGGCGTTGCGGACACCCAAGCCACCGAGCCTAACAGGAGAGTGGCTTGTTTCCACTGGCATTCGTTGAGAGAGAGGTTAACAACTTTTTCCAGCATGGTCTTTAGTAAGAGGTCATAATCTTCAAGCTTTCGGTTGTCGTAAGATGGGGCACACCTCAGAAAGTAGGTTTGCCTTGGAACGGATAGGCATTTGGTGAGGAGATAAAACGCATCATGGCCATCGATGTCACCTATTCTGTCTTCCATCCTCCTAAGGTCTGCGATTTTCTTGTCAAGGATCTCCTCAATGGCGTTAGACCCGAGGGTGGCTCTAAGGAGGGTGCTGTTCTCGGCCCTAATGACATGGGCTCCAGGCAAGGCAGACCTTATTCTAGCAACGATATCTGGGTTGGAGGAGACTACTTCACACTTGGAAGGGTTCAGGACGAGACCCAGGCTTACTTACTTCTTGCTCCCTTATTTTCCTGATATCTGCCAAGAGGTGGTCTACGGTGCCAGCTATAGTGCCATCATCCAAAAAACAGATGTTGAACTCGCTGGACAAGCTTTCGGTGATTTCTTTTAAGACTAAGCAGAAAAGAAGGGGAGCAAGAGGATCATCTTGCTGAACACCTTCACATGATCTGATTTCATGTTCACCAAAGAGCAGTTTTGACTCACCACTGTAGCACGATAGTGTGAACGGGTAGAGGGGCCGGAAATGGCGATGTACGGCACAAAGTACTGCATCTCTTCTGACCATGTTGAAGGCATTATTTATGTCCAGTTTGAGTAGGGCCTTTCCATCAGAAATGCTGGTGATGTATGCTCGTGCTGCATGGGCAGCCGCTTCACAGCCTTGGGGGATTCCAAATCCTAGGTGGATTGGTTTCAGTAATTCAGCCGCTTGCTGGCTGACAACCCTCGTAGCAGCCTTGGCAATCAGGCGTCGGAGAGTGTTGCCAACAGCGATTGGCCTGATTCCTTCGTCCTTCTTTTTGAGAGCACAGAGGGAGGCACCAAAAAAGAGAGGCCTGATAACCTCAGGTATATCACCAGCCAGGCACATGTTGACGAACCTTGTGAGTTCCATAAGAAGATCTTGTGCAGCATCACCAACCGCAGGATTTAACATTTGCTTGATGTGTTGAGGTTTTAACCCTGTAAAGCCGCCTGCTGACCCAGGTGGAAAAGAAAGGGCTGCTTTGTAGACCTCATATTCACCAACGGTTAATGGGTCTGAAATGGTGTCGGCTGATGGTGGAACGATGTTGTCGCCTTGAGAGGCTCTGGGTGGGTGCTTGCTCTGCAGGGTCCGCGCTGTGGCTGAGTTTCGAGGAGCAATTTTCTCGTCACTGGTGAGGACTCTAATAGCACTTGCGGTATTTCCCTCTTCAATTTTCTTGGTGATTTGGGCTCTGATTTTGTACGTCTCCGGTATGTTGTTGTTACCTTTTCTGCGGTGGGTGTGTTTTGCTTGGAGAGGCAGGCCAACTAGGTTGTCCCCCCTTGGGTATTCATTTATCGCCCTCTGGACCGAGGAAGCAAGTGATCTGTCCCTCCTTGGAGGGACGGTGAAGCATACATTGCCAAACAGAAGGATATATATATATATATATATATATATATATATATATATATATATATATATATATATATATATATATATATATTTCTTATCCTCATGTACAGCAGCCAACGAATTGGTAGGGCAGATCCTACCAGAGCGTATGAGAGAGACAGCGGGAACTCATGATCAAACGTTCATCGAAGCAGCCAGACAATGGGAAACCATTGCACACCCTCAACCCCGACCACAAGTCCCAAAAGACCACAAGCAGGCCCACTGGGATAGCCCCATAATGGAAAAGACTGTCACAGCAATGATTGACAACGCTGATGCTGAAAACAAAGCCTGCCTCCTAGCGGTAACAGCACCCCACGCCGGGGATTTTTTATTTGCTGTGCCCAATGCAGCCCTGGGAACTCGCCTCAGTCATGACGCTCTCCGCATTGGAGTTGCCCTTCGCCTTGCTGCCCCCATCCTCACCGAACATAGGTGCATCTGCGGAACTGCGATGGCAGACCAATATGGTCGTCATAGTCTGGTATGTCGTAAATCACAGGGTAAAACTGCAAGACATGAAGAAGTCAACGACATCATCAAGAGGAGCCTCGCCACAGCCCGCTGCCCGGCACAAAGAGAACCACACTTATCCAGACCTAACGACCCTCAGAAGCGCCCTGATGGGGTCACCTTGCTACCTTGGAAGGATGGTAAGCAAGTGGTATGGGACTACACGTGCGCTGCCACACTGGCCAGTACCTACCTCCACTACAGCACACGTGAAAGCGGTGGTGCTGCTTCTTTCAGGGAATCGCAGAAAATTATTAAATACAGAGGTCTAGCACAAACTACAGCTTTGTTCCGATCGGCTCGGAGACCCTCGGTTCGTGGGGAAAATGTGCATTGAAGTTACTGAAGGAATTGGGGGACAAATTGATCAGCGCTACAAAAGACCAGAGAGCAAAAAGTTTCTTGTTCCAGCGCCTCAGTGTTGCGATTCAGAGGGGAAATGCCTGTTGCGTCTTGGGCACTAGTCCAACTTCAGAGGAATTCGAAGAAGTGTTTGACTTGCAACAATGATCGAACCCGTCTGTGTCATTCATCAATGTTTCCCATTGTTGTGTTTTTCAAGAGATCCATAACCTTTAAGCACCTTTTTGCATTATTATTTTTGTATCAACCCATGTATATCTTGTAACCATCAAATGCATAATAAAGCACAAAAAAATAAAAAAGGAAGGGGATGGTAGGAGAAAAGCACACAGAAACTGTATTGGAGGGGATCTAAACATTCCCTCTAATGCTTTATGCGTGGTTTCCTCCGAGGCTATGGGTCCCCCTTCTTCCAGCTAGAGGTGGTACTCCCTTCTATATATATATATATATATATATATATATATATATATATATATATATATATATATATATATATATATATATATATATATATATATATATATATATATATATATATACATATATATATATATATATATATATATATATATATATATATATATATATATATATACATATATATATATATATATATATATATATATATATATATATATATATATATATATATATATATGCGAACAAGCCTGAATGGTCCCCAGGACAATATGCAACTGAAAACTCACACCCCAGAAGTGACTCGAACCCATACTCCCAGGAGCAACGCAACTGGTATGTACAAGACGCCTTAATCCACCTGACCATCACGACCGGACAAAATGAGGTGATAGCCGAGGCTATTTGAACCACCCCACCGCCGGCACTCGGATAGTAATCTTGGGCATAGCATTTTACCAAATCACCTCATTCTTTGGGGCACACGTGAGGAACACAAATGCGAACAAGCCTGAATGGTCCCCAGGACAATATGCAACTGAAAACTCACACCCCAGAAGTGACTCGAACCCATACTCCCAGGAGCAACGCAACTGGTATGTACAAGACGCCTTAATCCACTTGACCATCACGACCGGACAAAATGAGGTGATAGCCGAGGCTATTTGAACCACCCCACCGCTGGCACTCGGATAGTAATCTTGGGCATAGCATTTTACCAAATCACCTCATTCTTTGGGGCACACGTGAGGAACACAAATGCGAACAAGCCTGAATGGTCCCCAGGACAATATGCAACTGAAAACTCACACCCCAGAAGTGACTCGAACCCATACTCCCAGGAGCAACGCAACTGGTATGTAGTAGACGCCTTAATCCACTTGACCATCACGACCGGACAAAATGAGGTGATAGCCGAGGCTATTTGAACCACCCCACCGCCGGCACTCGGATAGTAATCTTGGGCATAGCATTTTACCAAATCACCTCATTCTTTGGGGCACACGTGAGGAACACAAATGCGAACAAGCCTGAATGGTCCCCAGGACAATATGCAACTGAAAACTCACACCCCAGAAGTGACTCGAACCCATACTCCCAGGAGCAACGCAACTGGTATGTACAAGACGCCTTAATCCACTTGACCATCACGACCGGACAAAATGTGGTGATAGCCGAGGCTATTTGAACCACCCCACCGCCGGCACTCGGATAGTAATCTTGGGCATAGCATATTACCAAATCACCTCATTCTTTGGGACACACGTGAGGAACACAAATGCGAACAAGCCTGAATGGTCCCCAAGACAATATGCAACTGAAAACTCACACCCCAGAAGTGACTCGAACCCATATATATATATATATATATATATATATATAAATATATATTGTCGGGGTTCACCACCATACGAGGGGCGAGTAACAGTATACACAAGGTCACTCACCATAGCCCTGCGGGTCTTCACTCTATCCTCGCGGCGCCACTGTACGCCAGGAGAGTATCCCAGTCAAACCCAACCGGCCTCAGATCGAGAAAGAGTGGGAACACAGCTTGTTCTCTTAACTGCTGTGTGCCCGCCCCAGCACAGGGCTCTACTACTAACCACAAGGTCGCCAACTGGTGTTTTCGGTGTCCAGTAACACGTCAGTGGTATTGTGGAATTGTGGTAACAGCGGCAAGAACACACTCAATAGATCTTATATCAGGCAGGTATTTATTTCTATCACTCTATTTCCTTTCATGTATTATATAGCCACAAGAAATATGGAGGGGATGATATAAACGCCAAGGTATTTTGTGTTTTACTTAAAACTCAAGACATCACATAATTATATCAATAAGCAAACAGCTATCTCATGCGAAAGTCGCTCGTTCTCACTGTGAGAGTTTGATTTGAGTAACTTGTGAGAAGTTTTGGAATAAATTGAAATTGGTATAAGGAATTTTAGCTCGGAAAATTTCTAAGAACTTTCTTTATTCTTTAACCTTTATTCCTGTCGTGATATTCAACTAGGTCGCCTGAGGAAGGACTTGCTTAGCTAACACACCAGTGCAGTAAACAGCTCATTCCTCACTTTGGGACCATGTATGAACAATTGACTAGGCGCGAGCAAACGCCGAGACCCCAATGAAAATTGAAATCCCCCCCACTAGGCCGCTGACCTTCGCCAATCGCCGAAGCGAATCTAACGAGTAGGTCACGGGCTCTCTCAACAATAATTTATTGTTGTGTGGTGCCGTATATTTGATCCAAAGCTCAGAAAATTAGTCTCAATTTTATTAGTCGAGTGTGAAGAACATTTGCATAACAATAGTAATGTGTGGGGGTGTAACGAAAAGACAGTGTTAACCATAACAACTTAGTTTATTCAATAAAGTACTAACTACTACAACAAAACAAAAGAAATGTCAATGACGTTACTCGAAATCCTTCCTGTGACACTATCAATGACAGCTAGACACCAGCCCCTCGGACTGCATATTGAACTAACTCGAACATAAGCGTGACCACAGAGGAATCAACAAGAAACAAGAACTAACAGATCTATAATCACACAACACATTACAATTCCGTCTAAGCCTTCCATACTCAGACCAATTCAGGTGGCTAATAACAGTAATTAGCCCCACGTTTACGTTATTCTAAAATGACACTACTCCTCCCACGAGTCAATCAAGTGCCGGCACTTCCGGGCAGATAACGACGTTACGTTAATGGAACAATGTAGCCTTCGTGTGAGTCGATCAAACAAGGATCGAGGTTAATTACTTTGACTTCCTGAAACACGTCAATTACCCGGCCCACTGACCGTTAATTACGACAGACAATACTCTAATTTTTATCTGTCTGATGGCTAGGCTCCTCGAGACTACCGTAGCTGCTTGCAGGAAAGTAAATTAACCCAAACGTATTCTACGTTACTCAAATTGTCAAAGAACAAATTCTCTTAAAGCAATGGGCGTTCCCTTGGTTACGTTATATTAATTGCCTCGCAATCACCTCACTGAATACTGGACTTCGATGTCCTACCAGATAACCAGGAGAATATATTTGTACCCAAGTACTCGTCTACAGCCGAGTTCCCCCACGACAATGACAAATCACACTAACAAATCACAGTGATTTACGTTACAATCCGGTTGCAATGACAATACTGCAGAACCTAGTAAAATAACCTACAGGACATGAACCCTCTAGAACACTGCCCCACAATGGCTTTACTGAACTGCAATCACATACGGTGATTGCTCAACACTAGCAACGATCACCATCAAATAACAACCCCCTTTGCAATAAAACACACGGCAAGTACTCTAATTTCCAAATATTAGGATACTGCACAACACTTACTTACTTACTGTTGCAAATGACTCCAGTGCTCTCAATAACCCCCTAGAACACAGGTCAATATATTTCAATCACCTCACAGTAAATAACACAATAACACTGGGCACCGTGACACTACGAATATATATATATATATACGCGTGTTATATATATATGTTATATATATATATATACATAAGCGTGACCACAGAGGAATCAACAAGAAACAAGAACTAACAAGAAATATATATATATATTAGTTATATATATATACATGTGTCAGCAGTAATTATAATTATATATATATATATATATATATATATATATATATATATATATATATATATATATATATATATATATATAATTATAATTACTGCTGACACATGTAGCCTACAGCTATCAAACGTTATTGGGAACACTAAGGAGAATCTCACACTCCTTAAATCACATGGGTGAGTGATTTATCGGTCACGCATGCCGATAAACACTCGAGAGTTACGTTACTCGACAGAGCGGTGGCGGTCTCTCTAGACAGCCACGTCACTCACCAAAACTCACTAAAATTACGTTAATTAATACTGCTACCACAATATATATTTATATAAATCACACTTGTCACGGCCCTGGGAACAATACAAGAAATTAAAGCCACACTGGTACACTCCACAATAATCCTTGCCAGGAATCACTGGCGTTACACATACCTGAGCGCTCAGCGTTGGAATTCCACACCTGCAAGACCACACATGGAAATGATATCACTCCGTCCCACGGACGATCAAAAATGACTACCACAATGGAATATTAAAATTATTACATGGACATCCTCTCAGTCCTTGGCTAAACTATGTACCCTTTGTTCCCGTGTGTACCCACACACAGACACACACTGTACGTCTGTGTACACCAGACTTAAGTCCCTCTGGACTGACAAGATGACAACACAGGTGATTAATCTCCTCGCCCACAATTCACTCCACCTGAACAGGTGCTGCGTGACAATGTGACGGAACACTTGACCTCGAATTCAAGCTTTAGAGACTACTAATCACCAGAAATACACACATAGGTACTTACTTATTCACACTGCCGGCTTTACACAATTCCCATACATCAGGCACCCCGCTATAGGTGGCTGGCTCGCTCCGGGTGGTGTAAGCGGTAGTACCTTGTTACGAACCCGGATCCAGCGTCCGAGCACGGAGCAGTGACGACCGCGCCATCTGTGGGTCAGCTCCCGAAACCCCCACCAAATGGACGACGACACCTGGTGAGGACAAGGTGTACTGGCCACAAGGGCCAGTTTCCAGTCCGGTTCAGCTCACAGCACCGCCGCCGCTGACCTCTGGTGAGGTGGTGCTCAGACTACAACGCCATCTATGGAGTGGATATGTCGGGCGTTTGTGTCTGAGCCTGTAAGTGAGGTGCTTTAGTGTCCCTGTTATTGATGATGTGTCTGCTTACAGAGTCGACCTGGGACTGCTGTGATGGAAGTTGAGTCAGTCTACCCGAGGCAGCCGTCCCCATACCTTGTGCCTTGCTGCAGCAGCTGTGAAGTCGTCTCCCGGAAGAACACTGTGGTGTTACCCTGCCAGTGTAGTGGCAGTAGAAGGATTGTCTTACCTGGGACCGACTGCTGGAGACGGTTATCCACTGGGGTATTGAGGGCAGGAGAGTGATTTGTGGTATCACACGAGGCTCCTGACTAGGGCGCTACCCTAGTATCGTTCGTGGAGTGGCCTGACCAGCGTGGCTGATCCAGAACCTGCCAGCAGACCTGCTGGACTTGTGGTTGACGGCCTCCACGGCGGTGCCCCCACTGGACCTGTGTTTTGGCTGACCTGTGGCCAGGGTAGGCTCAGCTTCTCAAAGGATTCGTTGTGAGGCCACGAAAGCACCGAGGACTTAGCACCGAGAGCTTGGATCCAGAGTCTTCAGCAGAAGACGATTGTGTATTTCCCCTGTACAGTGTTAATACCCCTCCCCCTGTGCACTCTTTTATATATTATTTATTTAATGATGGTAATAATTATAGTCTTAAGTTCTTAACTTTCTTTCCCTTCCCCCCTTTAAGTTTATTGCATCACGGATCTCATTCCTTGAAAGCCACTGCTGGCTTGGGGCCGGATACTACTTCCTCTAATAACATCAGAGTAAGAACCCTGTTGCGTCTCGAGAGGGCCGTAACATACCTTACGTGGTACTTATACGGAAAATTGGCGCAGACTCGAACCCCTCCCACTCAACACGGCTGAGTTCGCACCCTCGACTCCCCGGTGAAGTGAAGCGTTCATACCCAGGTGACGCGCACAACAATAGCGTCTCACACAAACACGGGAAATTTGCCTTAACACTGACACGAATTTCCCCGTTCCCATCGACTGCTACAGAGCACTAGCAAGTCTAATCATCACTGGTATGGGATCTACGAGTCTGTTGCTGCTCGTATGCACATTCCCCCACGATCCCAGATCACTGTACCTCTACCCCATGCATACAATAATGTCTTAAACCCCTCCAAGCGACGACTTCGGCCGGATTCTGTGACTACCGTTGTCGTAGGTGAAGCAGGAAGCATCAGCAGTTGAGTAGTCCAGCCACCACGACGCCCTATACTTCAATTTGGCCGAATTGAGTACAGAGAGCGTCTTGACAAGGTGGCGGCTGAGTTCAGAATGAGGCTACACCGGCTCTCCCCGCGTCCTTCTCGAAATAACCAATGAGAGGAAGGCATACAGCGGCCTACCCCTCTCATCCAATCAGCGACGGTGTAGCATAGCCCCTAGGGCAACTCCAAGATGGCCGACCAACATGGCGGCTCAAGATGTTTACCAAGATGGCGGCTGTCTCCATGACAACCACTCAAGTGGCCAGCCGGGGCGGGAGCCCACATGTCACCCATACCGGCGGCCTAGCCGTTCCCGCGCAAAATTGTCTGGCAAGTACAATACAATGAGATGATGCTATCAGCTCTAGCACTGTCCACAGACATGCCACCCCGGCCAGGGTAACATTTATGGACTGCTGATGACTGGGGCTCTCACATGAGCCCAAACACTAGATGTTTCGGTTGCTGGTTACCAAACTTAAGTCCGCCCACTTAACAAGTGCACTTAACAAGTGTTCTGGCTCCCACAGGCATAAGAGCACTATTGTTAGTGAGCTGGTGAACCATCTCCTCACATAACCTTCCACCAAAAGATAAAATTTCCCGGAGGAAAATTTCATCTAAAAATCACCAGCCACTTACACTTGCGCTCTTAATTAAGTGCACGGCAGCTGGGTGGTGATTCATCCGTTTTCTGTTGACGTCGGTGGCTGGCGGGACAAGATGTGACGTCACTGGCTCGTCCAGGGTGGTACTTCCTGACCGTAGTGCGGTCGTGCTCAGGTTCTGGGTCCAGGTTAAGCCGGCTCAACGCCTCGCAGCTTCCCTTCCTCAGTCCCTTCACAGTCTCGCCCCACAGGTCTGTGTCATACTGGACACAATAGGTAGCACACTGGGATGGACTTACCAATGAAGTACAGACTCAACACCTTCCCTACCCTACCGACACAATTCCGACAGTTAGCAGACTGTCATGACTTCCAAGTGACAGGGTCTTTCTTCCTGTCTGTCTGTCACTCTCAGACTGAGTTGCTCTACCGACTGAGTTGACTGGGCTGAGGCCTCTTCAGCAGCTGTCAAACCTCGCCCCTCACTGAGCACTTGGTCACTGACCTACTCGTTCATCAATCTCTCAGCGACCGTTCGTTTGTCTGAACGATCTTCCAACAGCCTGAAAGATTGGTCCAGAATCTCCACTTCACTCGTGGGAACCACAGCTACCTTAGCCTCACCACTGGTAACATCAAGCAGACGTTTACTCTCCTGAGTGGTGTTAACCCTCGCGGGTCCGGCTGGTCGACAGGTTGTGGCGGGATCACCTGATCCTGGCCACACCCGTCTCACTGGGCTCACCCCCGTTTTCTGTGAAATGAAAGGAGGAAAATTGTTCTTTTTTCCTTTTACCTCATGCACCTGATCTTTCGCCTGATAAGAGACGACCTTGACTTCCTCAGCTGGCGGCCGTGTGACATCGCCGTCAGCTGGTGAGACCCATCTGAGTCCCTCTGAATCAGTTCTCGTTTTCTGTGCAATAGGGAGAGAAGGATGGCTCCGGTTTCCTTTCACCTGCTGCGTCTCTTCTTCTGTCTGGGCGGCGGTGATCTCTGCTCGACCGGCCGGCTGACGCTTGGTGTCAACGCCAGCGAGTTTAACCTTCCTCTCACCTGTTCCTGTTTCCTCTGGGTCATTTCCACAGGACAGACCCACCTGGTTCCCTATACCAGGAGTATTACCTATCAAAAGTCCATACACTGCCTTTCTACTTAGCGCAGCTTTGATCTTACCTTTGATATATGGGGTGTCTACCAACACGGACACTTCTTCCATGTCCTTACCAGTGCCATCTGGGTACTGGTCACGGAGGGTTCGACCTGTTCTACTCTCAGGCTCAACCAAACTGCTCCTGACCATGTTAACTGTAGCACCCCGGTCTCGAAAGACACTCGTCCATTGCCCATTAACTCTTCCTCTAGTTAATTCGAGTGTGTGTCTTGGGGCATCACCTCCCACGGTACTCATGCCTGTAACTTGCACCTTGGTCACCTTCTTAGTCTTAAGCCTAGTGTTGCTCGGGCACTTAGCTGCTCGGTGACCTGTCATGTTGCATGTGAAGCACCTGGGTCCCTTAACCTTGGGTTTCTGTTGGTGTCCCTTAGACTTACTTTCTTTAGGTTTGGCTCCCTTACATGGAGCTTGAGTAAACCTTTCAACCTTTGTCACACATCGATCTAGGTATGCATCCCTAGGATCGATCTTCTCCTCTCTTGGCAATAGAGGAGGTACCTCTACTTCCAGCACCGGTATCTCTGAGCTTGGCGCGGCAGGAGGGGCTTGACTCCCCGTCCTTGCCTCGGATTGCACTCTTGCAATTTCCAATCTAGTCAATCTCTCGTGGTGGGCATTCCACATGAAGGCCACGAACTTGGCCTTATTCTCTCCTTGCAGTCCAAAACCATCAGCTTGAGCTGCTAGGTACTGTAAAGTCATTTCCTCCTGGGGTTGTTCAGTCCCCCTCCTGAGAGGTTGTTCTGGTATCTGATTGACTACTTCCAACGAAACGTTTCTGTGGCCCAAGGAATCAGTCCTTAGCCTAGGCTGGGGTCGCGACTCCCCTTCCTTCTCCTGGGGTGGACTCAATCCCACACTCCCTGACATACCGACTATACCACGGTTGGCTAGGGGAACTCCCTTGTCCCCTAGATCACTTCTGTTTGCTCTTTCTAGACATAGACGCCGTACATAGGCATTATGATCCTCAACATACCGCTGACATTCCTTATCTGTGCGAATGTTTCTATCCTTTGGCGGCACGTCATACTTAGCCACATACAGATATATGTACTTATCCCTATAATCCTCATCCATTCTGTGTGTGTGGTGTGTGTGTACCTAATCGTGCTAGCCGACAACAAACACACCCACAGCAATATTGTTCTGCAATGTTCCGCACACCTTTCTTCATAGGTTTCTCAACTTGATGAGTCTTACTTTTCTGATTATGAATCAAAAGTCTACGGCCCCACGTTGGGCGCCACGATGTGAGAGTTTGATTTGAGTAACTTGTGAGAAGTTTTGGAATAAATTGAAATTGCTATAAGGAATTTTAGCTCGGAAAATTTCTAAGAACTTTCTTTATTCTTTAACCTTTATTCCTGTCGTGATATTCAACTAGGTCGCCTGAGGAAGGACTTGCTTAGCTAACACACCAGTGCAGTAAACAGCTCATTCCTCACTTTGGGACCATGTATGAACAATTGACTAGGCGCGAGCAAACGCCGAGACCCCAATGAAAATTGAAATCCCCCCCACTAGGCCGCTGACCTTCACCAATCGCCGAAGCGAATCTAACGAGTAGGTCACGGGCTCTCTCAACAATAATTTATTGTTGTGTGGTGCCGTATATTTGATCCAAAGCTCAGAAAATTAGTCTCAATTTTATTAGTCGAGTGTGAAGAACATTTGCATAACAATAGTAATGTGTGGGGGTGTAACGAAAAGACAGTGTTAACCATAACAACTTAGTTTATTCAATAAAGTACTAACTACTACAACAAAACAAAAGAAATGTCAATGACGTTACTCGAAATCCTTCCTGTGACACTATCAATGACAGCTAGACACCAGCCCCTCGGACTGCATAATGAACTAACTCGAACATAAGCGTGACCACAGAGGAATCAACAAGAAACAAGAACTAGCAGATCTATAATCACAATTACAACACATGACACAGTAGGTTCTGAAATACGTCTCCAGTAACCTCCTAACTGTTCTACGCCTCAGTGCAGTCTACTCCTGCAACAGTGGTTGCAATGCAATCAAATCAGTAGGCTTTCAATGACAACAATAACTAATGGGTTCACTCGCAACTCCAGCACCATTCCTCAAATTAATCCTTACGTTAACACTCCGTCCCACGGACGATCAACAATCAATAACAATTGATTTACGTTAATAACAAGGTAACATTTACGTTAAATTAACAACTCTTACAACTGTCACTAGTAACGCGGAAATCAAACAACACTCTACCCGTCGAGCATTCAGTGAGAAAATCCCATTAATCCCTGTACTTCCAGACAGCTGATTAATCTCTTTACTAGTTACGTTAATTTGCGTTAATCGGTTACTAATCACTCAGCGATGGTAAACTCTGATTTACAATGTCCAAAGTGCTAAGAGAACGGTAATCACTCGTGATTACCTTTAGAGTAATTAATTACTATCCTCAAGATCAATAATTAAACAATTAAAATACGCAACCTTTCACACTGGCTCAGCAATTTACATTAAGGTATGAATTCCGTCTAAGCCTTCCATACTCAGACCAATTCAGGTGGCTAATAACAGTAATTAGCCCCACGTTTACGTTATTCTAAAATGACGCTACTACTCCCACGAGTCAATCAAGTGCCGGTACTTCCGGGCAGATAACGACATTACGTTAATGGAACAATGTAGCCTTCGTGTGAGTCGATCAAACAAGGATCGAGGTTAATTACTTTGACTTCCTGAAACACGTCAATTACCCGGCCCACTGACCGTTAATTACGACAGACAATACTCTAGTTCTTATCTGGCTGATGGCTAGGCTCCTCGAGACTACCGTAGCTGCTTGCAGGAAAGTAAATTAACCCAAACGTATTCTACGTTACTCAAATTGTCAAAGAACAAATTCTCTTAAAGCAATGGGCGTTCCCTTGGTTGCATTATATTAATTGCCTCGCAATCACCTCACTGAATACTGGACTTCGATGTCCTACCAGATAACCAGGAGAATATATTTGTACCCAAGTACTCGTCTACAGCCGAGTTCCCCCACGACAATGACAAATCACACTAACAAATCACAGTGATTTACGTTACAATCCGGTTGCAATGACAATACTGCAGAACCTAGTAAAATAACCTACAGGACATGAACCCTCTAGAACACTGCCCCACAATGGCTTTACTGAACTGCAATCACATACGGTGATTGCTCAACACTAGCAACAATCACCATCAAATAACAACCCCCTTTGCAATAACACACACGGCAAGTACTCTAATTTCCAAATATTAGGATACTGCACAACACTTACTTACTGTTGCAAATGACCCCAGTGCTCTCAATAACCCCCTAGAACACAGGTCAATATATTTCAATCACCTCACAGTAAATAACACAATAACACTGGGCACCGTGACACTACGAATATATGTATATATATATATATATATATATATATATATATATATATATATATATATATATATATATATATATATATATATATATATATATATATATATATAATTATAATTACTGCTGACACATGTAGCCTACAGCTATCAAACGTTATTGGGAACACTAAGGAGAATCTCACACTCCTTAAATCACATGGGTGAGTGATTTATCGGTCACGCATGCCGATAAACACTCGAGAGTTACGTTACTCGACAGAGCGGTGGCGGTCTCTCTAGACAGCCACGTCACTCACCAAAACTCACCAAAATTACGTTAATTAATACTGCAACCACAATATATATTTATATAAATCACACTTGTCACGGCCCTGGGAACAATACAAGAAATTAAAGCCACACTGTGGTACACTCCACAATAATCCTTGCCAGGAATCACTGGCATTACACATACCTGAGCGCTCAGCGTTGGAATTCCACACCTGCAGGACCACACATGGAAATGATATCACTCCATCCCACGGACGATCAAAAATGACTACCACAATAGAATATTAAAATTATTACATGGACATCCTCTCAGTCCTTGGCTAATCTATGTACCCTCTGTTCCCTTGTGTACCCACACACACACACACACTGTACGTCTGTGTACACCAGACTTAAGTCCATCTGGACTGACAAGATGACAACACAGGTGATTAATCTCCTCGCCCACAATTCACTCCACCTGAACAGGTGCTGCGTGACAATGTGACGGAACACTTGACCTCGAATTCAAGCTTTAGAGACTACTAATCACCAGAAATACACACATAGGTACTTACTCATTCACACTGCCGGCTTTACACAATTCCTATACATCAGGCACCCCGCTATAGGTGGCTGGCTCGCTCTGGGTGGCGTAAGCGGGAGTAACTTACGTGGTACTTATATGGAAAATTGGCGCACACTCGAACCCCTCCCACTCAACATGGCTGAGTTCGCACCCTCGACTCCCCGGTGAAGTGAAGCGTTCATACCCAGGTGACGCGCACAACGATAGCATCTCACACAAACACGGGGAAATTTGCCTTAACACTGACACGAATTTCCCCGTTCCCATCGACTGCTACAGAGCACTAGCAAGTCTAATCATCACTGGTATGGGATCTACGAGTTTGTTGCTGCTCGTATGCACATTCCCCCACGATCCCAGATCACTGTACCTCTACCCCCTGCATACAATAATGTCTTAAACCCCTCCAAGCGACGACTTCGGCCGGATTCTGTGACGACCGTTGTCGTAGGTGAAGCAGCAAGCATCAGCAGTTGAGTAGTCCAGCCACCACGACGCCCTATACTTCAATTTGGCCAAATTGAGTACAGAGAGCGTCTTGACAAGGTGGCGGCTGAGTTCAGAATGAGGCTACACCGGCTCTCCCCGCGTCCTTCTCGAAATAACCAATGAGAGGAAGGCATACAGCGGCCTACCCCTCTCATCCAATCAGCGACGGTGTAGCATAGCCCCTAGGGCAACTCCAAGATGGCCGACAAACATGGCGGCTCAAGATGTTTACCAAGATGGCGGCTGTCTCCATGACAACCACTCAAGTGGCCAGCCGGCGCGGGAGCCCACATGTCACCCACGCCGGCGGCCTAGCCGTTCCCGCGCAAAATTGTCTGGCAAGTACCATACAATGAGATGATGTTATCAGCTCTAGCACTGTCCACAGACATGCCACCCCGGCCAGGGTAACATTTATGGACTGCTGATGACTGGGGCTCTCACATGAGCCCAAACACTAGATGTTTCGGTTGCTGGTTACCAAACTTAAGTCCGCCCACTTAACAAGTGCACTTAACAAGTGTACTGGCTCCCACAGGCATAAGAGCACTATTGTAAGTGAGCTGGTGAACCATCTCCTCACACTCACAAATAATCATTAACTCACCAAGCTGGCAATGCTCCCCCTCACGTCAATGTCAAAATCAGCTGGGCAACTCCCACCGCGCGAATGTTCGTTTATTTGTTTGCCTGGCGTGAGGCACCAGTTTCTCTAAATTCTCAAGGATCACTAAATGTTCAAGCAACACAATCTCAATAGCATTAGAACGTAAATCTCCACTGCACTGATCCTGAGCTCAATCAAACATTTCTATATTAATGAACACAATAATTCACTATCATGGTATAACACACTGCCCTTCATTTAATGATAACGTATGCAAATATATATATTACTGGAGTTCTCAGTAATTCCTTTCGTGGGCGAATATTCAATTGGTCTCTGTACGCATGAATAATTATTCAATACACAAGCATAGACAAATATATATATATATATAGATAAATCATAGACTTCAATAATAGTAATAATATAGTTACTGGGCACATAGCCTAACACCAAATACTGGTACATTTATATATATATATATATATATATATATATATATATATATATATATATATATATATATATATATATATATATATATATATATATATGTATATATATATATATATATATATATATATATATATATATATATATATATATATATATATATATATATATATATATATATGTATATATATATATATATATATATATATATATATATATATATATATATATATATATATATATATATATATATATATATATATATTCTCTCACTAAATGATCATATTAAAGTCTCATGAAAGACATTATCAACACAGTAAATTCATCAATTGCTCCGGGTGCCTGCACACACCAATAATAATAATAAATACCGTGAGTGCTCTATGTAGCCCCACTCTGCACCTTGTGCCTTACTGTGACATAGGTGAGCCTTGGTCACAACATACAAAATACTCTG
Organism: Procambarus clarkii; assembly: GCF_040958095.1. NCBI lineage: Eukaryota > Metazoa > Arthropoda > Malacostraca > Decapoda > Cambaridae > Procambarus > Procambarus clarkii. The sequence goes on from NC_091232.1 coordinate 20,755,202, forward strand.
GCTAAATAATATAGCTGACTAAAGGGGAATTGGGAAGGAAACTAGAATCACCTACTTCCACCTATCCTCCGGTGAGAGTTGAGTTGTAGGTCCTGGTCCAGGCTCCTGCCTCGTGTAGGGAACGCCCCCACACACACCCTGTCGTGTCCTCCAGGAACTCAATCAACATCCCACAATAAACGCGTCGTCTCCGTGTTCTGTCCTCCGCGGGTCCGTGCCCCTCCTCCACATCTTGTAGGGTTGGAGTCGGTCTCCCGGCCATCAACTTCTCCTCCCAACTACGGCTGCCTGCCTACGTCTCGGCTGCAGTCGTTCGGATTCCCAATTAGTGTCTTCTTTCACTGCTTCCCAGTGGATTGGCCCAGCCGCTACGTCGTCACTGTGAAGCTATCAGACGTCCCAGACGATACTGCTTAGACTTCACTCTTGCACAGTACCTGACCCTGGAGCACTTGATGCTCAATATTCCGTCAATTCCCTCTTCAGTCCACACATGGAATGATGGAAGACCTCTGGCGTACTTGCAGACTACGGGTGACGTGTAAGATCCACAGGAGTGGCGTATTACAGATTGAGAGGATCAACCTTCACACATCCGTCCACCTTGACGTGTCGTGTCAGACTGATGGCGCCACCGTGGCGCTATGACCGGACCCCCCTTCCTTCGTGACGTCATACTTGCCAAGGGAGGTTTTCATTGGCTCCCTGTGCCACATCGCTGTCGGTGACCAATCTGGTGTCACTGACGTCACACAGTTTTGGCGGCAAAACAGAAGAGCCAGCGCCATATTGGCTTCCTAAAGGGAATACCACACAACCCGTTCTCGCAAATTTAATAAGTCGATATTGACTTATTAAATATGTGCATAGGTGACATACTTAACATAATAGATACCCTTAAAAAGATTCATAGAAAACACCGACCTTACCTAACCTACTTAGTATGTTAAGATAAGCATCTTATTGCTTCGTAATTACAATTATTACCTAACCTATAATAGGTATAGGTTAAGTAATAATTGTAATTAAGAAGCAATAAGATGCTTATCTTAAGATACTAACAAGGTTAGGTAAGGTTGGTGTTTTCTATGAATCTTTTTAAGGGTATCTATTATGTTTAGTACATCACCTATGCACGTAGTTAATAAGTCAATATTGACTTTACGAATTTGCGAGAACGGGTTGTACCACAGGCCAAAATACTCTTCTTTTACAAATTTCTCGCCACCTCGAGAACACTACACTCTCCCACATATATCAAACTGATGCCCGCGACGTAGAGAACGCTTGGGTAAAGTAGACATGACTCTTACAGCAGACGTGGGAGAAATATAAGGGGGGAAACACCGTCACATAATATATATATATTTATATATATATATATATATATATATATATATATATATATATATATATATATATATATATATATATATATATATATATATATATATATATATATATATATATATATATATATATATATATATATGCCTTAAGTTCATAGACACAGTGTTCTCCCATATTAACAGGGACTTGATGAAATAAACGTATAAATGACCCCTCACTTGCTCTAGTGCTCTTGGGAGGTGGTGATCTTTGGAATATATAAATACTCCGAAATTACCATCTCTTTTAAGGGTCTGAGCAGGTGGTGGAGCGGGTTAAGGCGTACCTGTTATGCCAGTTTCTGGAAGGCTTCTGTGCTGGCGAGGGTTCGAGTCTCCTGGTGGGAAAGTGTTCTAAAGTTGTATACTTCACTCTCGTGTTTAGGAGAGTTGTGCCTTAAGTTCATAGACACAGTGTTCTCCCATATTAACAGGGACTTGATGAAATAAACATATAAATGACCCCTCACTTCCTCTAGTGCTCTTGGGAGGTGGTGATCTTTGGAATATATAAATACTCCGAAATTAATATATATATATATATATATATATATATATATATATATATATATATATATATATAGCAATGATACGATAATTTTTTCTGTTAAGTAGTACTTTAAAAAAATGTTTAATGTGTTCAGATTTGTCAAACGCTTTGGATACATTATGGTGATGGAGCTAGTGAGTGAGTTGTAGTACTGAAGAGTTTCCTTCCAGAAAACAATTCACTATCATCTCTGGTTAAGGGTCCAAGCTGCACTATACCGCTCACTATATGAGTCTCAGTCATCTGTCATCCAAGGACAATAGTCAATACTGTCCTGTAAACCCTGACCCCATACCCACGTCTATGTTTCCATTTGAGATGTGTCCAAGATGCAGTACACTACCCAGTGTTGAAATAAGTCTAGTTTGTCACCCGTAGAGAATGGTACAAACTGTACAATTAGACAGGTAAGTTTCATCTGTCACCCGAGCAGAAGTACACGTTTCTGTCACCCGTTGTGACAAGTCTAAGCACCAATGTACCGTTTGGTTTGCAAGTCTCTTCTGTAACCCGTGGATATGACTTCCAGGTGCATTATACCTCCCAGAACTAAAACAACTATATAAGCAAATAAGTTTCTGTCACCAGTGTAAACTGTGTTCAAACTGCACTATTTCGTCCAGTAAAGAAATACATGTAAGTAACTCAGAGTTGAGTTCAAGCTGAACTATAACAATCAGTTTTCAATTCTCTGTCATCCATGGAGAAGGGAACAGGTCATGCTATACTCACTAGTTCCCCATTAAGACTGGAAGCGAGAGGCTCAAGAAGCACGGTACCTCCCAGTGCTCAGCAAGTCTCAATCACTGGTGACGGAGGGCCCCAAACACTTTTATATAACTGTCATTATTATCTGCCTGTAAAAAGGTAGTAATTTGTATACAGGTCACACCTAAATTATTGATATAAATAAATTTTGTCAAAGGGTTGAAAACGTTGATTTTACTCAAATTTTTTTTAGCCCTTTTAGCTAACGTACAGGTAACAGTTTTTAAAGTCATGTATGTGTGTGTGTGTGTGTATGTGTGTGTGTGTGAACTCACCAAGTTGTGCTTGCTGGGGTTGAGTTCTGGCTCTTTGGTTCCGCCTGTCAACTGTCAATCAACTGATGTACAGATTCCTAAGCCTATTGGGCTCTATCATATCTAAACTTGAAACTGTGTATGGAGTCAGCCTCCACCACATCACTTCGTAATGCAGGAAGATAATGCATCTCTCAACTACTCAGGCTCTAAAAAAGTTCTTTCTAATATCTCTATGGCTCATTTGGGCACTTAATTTCCACCTGTGTCCCCTAGTGCGTGTGCCCCTTGTTGTAAATAGTCTGTCTTTATCTACCCTATCAATTCCTTTAAAAATCCTGTATGTGATCATGCCCCCCCCCCCCCCCCTAACTCTTTTGTCTTCCAGCGACCTGAGGTTTACTTCCCGTAGTCTCTCCTCGTAGCTCATACCTCTCGGTTCGGGTAATAGTCTGGTGGCAAACCTTTGAACCTTTTCCAGTTTAGTCTTATGCTTGACTAGATATGGACTCCATGCTGGAGCTGCAAACTCCTGGATTAGTCTGACATATGTGGTATACAAAGTTCTGAATGGTTCATTACACTAGTTTCTAAAGGCCGTTCTTATGTTGGCCAACCTGGCATTTGCCGTTGATGTTATCATCTTGATTTGGGCTACAGGGGACAGGTCTGGCGTGATATCAACCCCCAAGTGTCTCTCTCTCTCTCTCTCTGACTCTTGAAGAATTTCATCTTCCAAATGATACCATGTATCTGGCCTCATGCTCCTTATATCTATCTTCATTACATTACATTTGCTTAGGTTAAACTCTACCAACCGTTTGTTCGACTATTCCTCCAGTTTGTCCAGGTCTTCTTGAAGCCTCAAGCTGTCCTCATCTGTCGTAATCCTTCTCATAATTTTGGCATCGTCAGCAAACATTGAGAGGAATGAGTCTATGCCCTCTAGGAGATCATTTATGTTTATCAGAAACAAGATAGGACCGAGTACAGAGCCCTGTGGGACCCCACTGGTGACTTCACGCCAATCTGAGGTCTCACCCCTCACTGTAACTCTCTATTTCCTATTGCTAAGGTACTCCCTTAACCACTGGAGCACCTTACCAGTTATTCCTGCTTGTCGCTCCAGCTTATGTACCAGTCACTTATGGGGTACTGTGTCAAAGGGTTTTTGAAATTGAAATTTAAATTGAAATAAGTTTATTGAGGTAAAATACACACAAAGGGATGAGGTAGCTCAAGCTATTCTCACCCCGTTTAGTACAACGTGTTAATACATACATAGACACACATCACAAGCCATAAACGTATTACCGAACCTTCTGAGAGATAAACATATACATTTCCCCCTTTACACAAGTAGTATGGTATCAGACGTACACACAAATACTTTTATGACCGAGGTATACTGTATAGACAATTTACAACAGACATACAGATAATTCAACAAAAGATTACAGTCTTGATGCAAAATTCTTATATCTCTCAAGAATATCATCAACCTTTCCGTTGTGACACATCCAGGCTATTTGTTCAGGAACAGTCCTTATCTCAGTGTTTCTATATACATTAATCAACGGACAATCAAGAACATAATGGGCAAGGGTGTGAGACCTTAACATACCACATAGTTTACACTTCGTGTCATTATCATGAACACCTATCCCATATTCCCAATAATATTTGTACCCAAGCCTAAGCCTCATGTACACAGTCACTCCAAGCATTTCTCCTTTTACCATAAGTGAAATGGGTGTTTTGACTCACATACATGTAGTGTTGCATGGTTTGACTTCCCTCATACATTATACCTCTCCTCTCCACTTCTGCCTGTGCCTGAATATTTCTCATTTTGCTTCTTATTTGTCTCATTGTGAATTGACATTCAATGTCAACTTGTGGTTTTGATGTGGCACGTTTGGCCAAGTCATCCGCCACCTCGTTGAGCACTATTCCAACATGAGATGGAATCCACATGAATTTCACATTATGACCTTTCAGCTGTATCTCAGTTATTCTTCTCTTACAGTCCTCAACTATAGACATGAAGACGGGGTTTCGACTGTTTAAGGACTCAAGTGCTCCTCGGCTATCGACAACTACAAAAACATTTTTGACGTCATGACTCACTTCCTCCAAACACGCCAGAATTGCCTGCAGTTCAGCTTGTGTGGATGATATATAATTACTAGGTCGGAGTTCAATTATCCTGTCCATAGTCCCAAACTCGGTATATTCCCTTATTAGGACACCACACCCTGCCCTTCCATCCTCCGCCACCGACCCGTCACAATATACATGTAAAATATTGCCCCTTGGTAACCAAGAAATCATGCTTCCATACAAACACCATAATTGTCCCGGTTCATGATGAATCTTTTTCACCTTGAGGGGTACAATTTCGACGTCTATTTTCTGTACTTTCCAGGGAGCAGACATATTACACTGGTGAGAGGGTTTACAGCAGTCAAGTACATCGTATTCCCTGAGGTCATGAGCTAATCCACTCGTGTAGCGTGTCTCCCTCAGTTTCCTGGAAGTGTGTACGTCATTCAAGCAGGTCTGAACGCTCTGAAACAGCTTATCCCCTCCTTTTCTCTACATGAAACGAATAGATACTATATTGTTAATGTCACGGACTCTATCATACACACTCTGTAAATTCAATTCCATTCTCATTATTTCAATCATTACATTTCTTTGACATCCAAGAATAATCCTCATAGCCTCGTTCTGTATCAGCTCTATTTTTTTAATTCTGCCTTGGCCTGTGTAAGACAAAACGGGTGCTGCGTAGTCTATCAGGGACCGAACAGTGCTTATGTATAACATCCGCAAGATAGGTACCCCATCACCTTTACCAGAAAAAGCCAGTGCTTTTAGAGGATGCAGACGGGCTTTACATAAGGTGATGATATGATTTATTTCAGCACTTTTACTTTCACATGTGTATCCAACATACATGCCCAGATACTTGTACTTCTGAACACAGCTTAGTTCCACACAATTTAGAGTAAGTGTTATATTTCTTCGTTTCCTATGCTCGTATTTGGTTTTGTTTGCATTTATAATTGTGACAGGTTGTACCAAGTATGTTAAGAGCAGTTTGTATTTTGTTCCCAGAAGTGCCTTGTATAAGAATGTCATCAGCATATATGATCGTCGTGACCCCTGGAGAATACATCTCTGATGCTAATCTGTTCATTAATACATTGAATAAGGTGGGACTTAAAACTCCCCCTTGGGGGGTACCTAACTGAAACATCCGTTCCTCAGACATGCATCCCTGGTAATACACCTGACCTTTTCTGCCTTGTAGATAATCCCCTATCCAGTGTAGCAATCTCCCTGTTATTCCCAGGTTGGCTAATTCGTATATGATTACTGCCCCATTGGCTTTATCAAACACTTTTTGCAGATTAACAAAAACTCTACAAGTGTCATCCACATTAGACAAACACTTTAAGAGACAATCCGCAGTACTTTTGCCTTTGCTAAAACCAAAGAGATTATTGGACATGTTATCACCTACAAAGTACAGTAGCCTATTTAACAAAATCCTTTCCATCATTTTACAAAAGCAGGATGTGAAGGAGAGAGGCCTGTAGCCTCCGTTTGACTTAGGGATAGGAATAATGACAGCCTCCTTCCATTTTCTTGGTAACTTTCCCTTTCTATAACTCATGTTAAACAAATCAAGTAAGGGACTAGGTTTCATACCGGCTAAATAATTAAGAATGTCATACGTTACTCCATCTTTCCCCGGAGCAGTAAAGTTGCCACTTATTATAGCATCAAGTAGCTCATCGTGAGTTATCTCAGTGCATGTTACAGATCTTGTATTTAAGGCACATAAAGTTACTCCATTTCTAATATTTTCCCATGACTCAATGGTGACTCTCGTGTCTGCAGGTAAGGACTCCATACCAGCAGCACTTGCCCATTTATCTACTAACTCATTAGCAACCTTCCCTGGATCTGAGTGAGCAATGAATTTGGTCTTACAACCCCTGATTTTATTTACTGCTCATCATGTCTTTAAGGTTCTTAGTATTACCAATGGACTGAGTCTTGCAAGTATCTGTCCCGCGCCTCCTTCCTCACCTGACTGCATTCCCTAGCCACTTCCAACATTGTATTTTTCTCTTCATCCCTCATTCCATTTTTTAACCATTCTTTATGTGCACTCCGTAGCATTCTCTCCCACCCCTTAACTTGCTGATCATTGGAATACTTAAATTTCTTAGGTCCATGCGTCTTGCTACCCCTGCCCCGGTTATTTTCCCTCTGTACTAATTTTTCCATGTTCTCGACCATGTCCTCGTAAAAACTATCAACTCAGAGCGGCGTGTATTGTTGATACCAATCTCCCATATTTTGAATAAAATAATTTTTCATATCTTTATTAATATTTAACCTTTTCCATTGAAAGTGGACTTGTTTTTTTCTCAGTGGTAATTCAATGTTCAAGGCAAAGTGGTCACTAAGTAGTTCCCGAACAACCCGAGCCTCCCCCATAATCCCCTGAACGTTTAACATGCAGGCATAGTCAAGCCGTCCTCCCCTGATGTGAGTTGGTTCATAGTTTTCCAAGAGACAGGTATCTGTATGATCTTGTAGAAACTGTAACCACTTGACCCCATTAGCATTAATACTACTCACTGACCCAAGGCTTGTGTGCCAAGCATTAAGGTCCCCAATGACCAGTGAACGATTAGTATAAATGCATTCAGGTAGATAGTGAGGGTCGAAGCAGTTCCTGATGGGTTTCGTACAGTTCAATAAATTGAAGTCCGCCCAGTCTTCTCTTTCTTGCCTAATCTTAGTCACCTGATCGAAGAATTCTATTAAGCCAGTAAGGCAAGATTTACCCTCCCAGAACCCATGTTGATGGATTATAACGATGTCCCTTCTCTCCAGATGTGTTACTAGGTTTTTTCTCACGATTTTCTCCATTACCTTGCATGGAATACAAGTTATGGACACTGGTCTGTAGTTCAGTGCCTCTTGTCTGTTACTCTTTTTGTATATTGGGACTACTTTAGCCATCTTCCATATTTCTGGTAGGTCTCCAGTGACCTACTATACACTATGGAGAGTGGCAAGCAAAGTGCCTCTGCATACTTTTTCAATACCCATGGTGAGATTCTATCCAGACCAACAGCCTTTATCACATCCAGATCCAACAGGTGTCTCTTGACCTTATCTCTTGTAATTTCCAACACTTCCAAGGGCGCCTGGTTTACTGCCCTCTCCTAGCGCAGTGACCTTACCTCCTTCTGCTGTGAAGACCTCCTGGAACCTCTTTTTCAGTTCTTCACACACCTCTTTGTCTTTCTCTGTATACCTGTCCTCCCCCATTCTAAATCTCATCACCCTGTTCTTTCACTGTTGTTTTCCTCCTGATGTGACTGTAGAGTAACTTTGGTTCGGTCTTGGCTTTGTAAGCTATATCATTTTCAAAATTTTTCTCGGTTTCTCTTCTCACACTAACATACTCATTTCTGGTTCTCTGGTATCTCTCTCTGTTTTCTTCTGTTCTGTTATTTCGGAATTTCCTCCACACCATTTTGTTCAGTTCCTTTGCTTCTATACATGCCCTATTAAACCAAGGATTCTTCTTTTGCTTCTCAGATTTTTCCTTTTGGGCCGGATAAACCTGTTTACTGGTTGATACCTGGTTGATGGGGTTCTGGGAGTTCTTCTACTCCCCAAGCCTGGCCCGGGGCCACGCTTGACTTGAGAGAGTTTGGTCCACTAGGCTGTTGCTTGGAGCGGCCCACAGGCCCACATACCCACCACAGCCCGGTTGGTCCGGCACTCCTTGGAGGAATAAATCTAGTTTCCTCTTGAAAATGTCCACGGTTGTTCCGGCAATATTTCTTATGCTTTCTACACCGGGGAGACGGTCCTTATCACTGACCTCACTGCCACCACTCCGTATCCACTCGCCATAGTCCACCTGGATTGTCCTTTCATACAAGGTGAAGTCCAAGTCGCCATCCGGGAAAAGCCTTTTCCCATTTCAGGGGTACAACTTCTCCTGGGCAACGACTTGGCCAAAGATCTACAACCTTCCAACTTGATCATCATGGACAAACCCCAGGTATGTAACTCAGTCATGGAAAACCCCATCCTGAAGTATATTCCAGCAGAGGTCCAAGAAAGTGATGAAGTCTCTCCTCCGGTTTTGGTGACAACCCGTGCGCAAGCTGCACGACCGCAACAAGCTGACTGCTTCAACAGCTGTCCCTCAAGACCATCAGAATCTGCCACTGAATCTCACTATGCTGGAGTTCCGTAAATTGCAGAGGGAGGATCCCCCATTAGCACCATTATTCTTCCAGGCCGAGACTCAATCTGATAGTATTCCTGGGTTCTTTATAGAGAACCAATTGCTCTACCGCAGGTACCGACCCAGTAAACAAACGGATGATGACGATTGGGCTAATGTCCACCAACTAGTAGTTCCCACCAGCCTATGGCCCGATACTCTACACCTGGCCCATGGAGCGCTTTCTCACTACGGTTTTATTAAAATCTATCACACCATCAGACAATACTTTTACTGGCCAGGTATGATTAAAGATGTAAAAACGTATGTGCAACAGTGTCATACATGTTAGATGGCAGGAAAACCAAGCGTTGCTATTCCCAAGGCTCCTTTGATTCCTATCCCGGTGTCTTCGGAACCCTTTCACAGACTCATCACAGACTGTGTTGGTCCTTTACCCCGGACCAGTTCTGGCAACGTTTATATACTAACCGTCCTGTGTCCAACCACCAGATTCCCCATAGCAGTTCCTGTAAAGAACATTACGGCTGCTACGGTGGAGAAACAACTGTTGAAGATCTTTACACAATATGGATTTCCTCGGGAGATTCAAAGTGACTGTGGCACCAACTTCACCAGTGATCTCTTCAAGAAGACACTGGAAGAATTTAACATTACTCAGGTATTGTCCAGCCCCTATCATCCTGCTTCACAGGGTTCTGTTGAACGTAGTCACCAAACTATAAAATCACTCCTTAGGAAATTTTGCAGTGAAGCTATGAAAGACTGGGATAAACAACTTGACATCATCATGTGCATTTTCATAAGTCTCCCAAATGAGTCTCTAGGAGTGTCTCCTTATGAGATGTTCTATGGACGTAAGTGCCGTACTCCTCTTATAGCTTTTAAAGACTCTACGTAATGCCACCTTCAGTGACCCTCTGAATGGGCCCAGTTTCTTCAAAACTTAAAGCACATTCTATAGCGAGTGCATAAATTTGCCAATGATAATTTATTAAAAGCTCAAGATAAGATGAAGACTCATTTTGACAAACACAGTAAAATCAGGAAATTTAAAAAAGGAGACGTCGTTTTAGCATATTTTCCAATCCCTGGTTCATTGCAAAATAAGTTTTCAGGACCTTACCGCATCAAGGAGTGCAGAAACAACTGCAACTACGTTCTTGAGACTCCAGATAGGCAGCAGAGGACCCAGTTGTGCCACGTCAATCTTTTGAAGAAGTATAAAGGTACACCCCCCACTGTGTTAGTATATCTCTCCACCTTTCAAGATCCATACCTCCACAGTGAGACCTTCCCTGCTTCTCCTCCCGAAAGCACTAACTCTGAGTCAGTGCCTTCCAACTCGGAAATTCTTACAGATCTTCCTAAATATTTGCAGGACTGCAAAATCATAGCAGACGTCCTCTCCAGAGTCAACGAGGTAGAGGCAGCTACTCCTACCACTCTTCTGTCTAATGAAGTAACGTAACCTGTAAGAGCAGGCTTCGGGGGAGAGCTGTGATAGTAATCTCTTTCAGAAGAGATTTAGCCTGCTCCTTTCTACATCGCGTTACTTCTATACTTCTGCAACATAATGATACCACATTCAAGAATAGTATATTAGTGGAATAACAGACGTCTCTACAGGGGGTACACTACCCTACTCTCACTTTCCTCACCCCCCTCCCTCACTGTCGGCTCACCAGCTCGTCGATCACCAAACGACCTCTTCAAACCAACACTCTCCCCATTAGTGAATCGGCGACTTCACGCGATTCCAGCGCCATCTGCATCGTCTATATATAGTCTCGCACGAGCAGTTGGCCTCAGAATATTCTTGTGCTCTCGAGCTGACCCTTTTATCTAAACATACGTCGTGTATATTAGTAGAGGTTTCAGCCAGCCCACTATTCTCAGCACTTTTAACTAATTTTTGTCTTGCTTATTGTAGAGTAGCATAATCATTATTTTATTTTATGTTGTGTTTTGTCTTTGTATATATTTTGATCCGCACTGTACATAGCCAAGGGATTATCTCGTTGACACCTGCCTCCAATGGCAGGTGTCAATGCCTGGTCACCCTTTACAAAAAAAAGATAGACTGCTTGCCTGTTGTCTGTGGTAAGTGCGAGGGAGGAACACGTAAAACACAAAATATGAACAATGAAACTTTAATATATTTACTTAAACATAAATGAAAATAAAGACAAATCTCGGGGGAATTAAAGTACAATTAAATAACAAAGATAAATGCAAAGATAAAGTGAAACACAATAATATAAAGATGAATTAATAAAATGGTGCCGAGAATATCGGCTATGGCTGATACCTCCCTTCGTATACAAGCCAATGAGCTTAGTATGCCAGAGAGAGATGTCAACCCTAAGAGCACAAGGAATATTCCGAGGTTGATAGCTGGTCAGGCTCAGACGTCGACTTGGGTAGAGGGCATTGAGGTGCGGTGTGCAGGTGCGCGGTCGGCGAGTCACCAATCAGGAGCAGGCAAGCTGGTGAAGGGTAGTTAGCTGGTTTGATGACGAGCCGGCGTGTGGAGGGTGTGTGGAGTGGGGGGATCTTTGGTACGTTTTGCCTCCTGGTCAAAACGTTTTGTGCTACCGGTGACGTATCTTGAATGTAGCATCTTATACTTGTATTTTTGGCGTAACTTGAAGTACGGAAGAGCAGGCTCAATCTCTCTAGTAAGAGATTATCGTCACAACTCTCCCCCGAAGCCTGCGGTTCCGGTGAAGTTACGTCTTCAGGAGGTAGAGTGGTAGGTGGAGCTGCCTCTACCTCATAGACTCTGGAGAGGGCGTCTGCTATGAACTTGTGAGACCCCTTGATGTAGGGATCTCCAGGTTGAAATTCTGCAGATATCAAGCCCATCGTAGAAGCCGTCGATTGTTGAATTGGGCTTGCTGCAAGAAGTGTAGGGGATTGTGGTGCGAGTAGATGGTGGTAGACAGAGCACTTCTCAGGTATGGTTCGAAGTGCTGCAAGTTCAGGACGATGCATAGCTCCCTTTTGATTGTGCTGTAGTACCTTGTAGCTGTGGTAGCTAACAGGTCGAATCTCCTCGCCTTGTTGTTGCATCAGGTCACCCCCGATGCCGGTACCACTGGCGTCGACATGGATGATGAAAGGCTTCGTGATATCTGGCGAAGCGATAATAGTATTAGAACATGGCAAAGGAGCACTATTATAATCCTGTAAATTGGGATGAAGATCAGGTAGGATTAGGTAGGATACCAGCACAGTAGAGGGAATACCTTGATACTGCTTCAGGAGGTTGACGTGGCACAACTGGGTCTTCCGCCGCCTATCTGGAGTCTCAAGAACGTAGTTGTGGTTTTTCCTGCACTCCTTGATACGGTAGGGTCCTGAAAACTTGTTTTGCAGTGGAGAACCTGGGATAGGAAAATATGCCAATACGAAGTCTCCTACTTTAAATTTCCTTAATTTGCTGCTTTGGTCAAAATGAGTCTTCATCCTCTCCTGGGCTTTCAATAGGTTGTCATTAGCAAATTTACGTACTCTCTAGGATGTGTTTTAAGTTTTGAAGAAACTGAGGCACATTCTGATGGTCACTGGCATTACGTAGAGAGTCTTTGAAAGCTTTGAGAGGAGTACGGCACTTACGTCCGTAGAGCATCTCATAAGGAGATACTCCTAGAGACTCATTGGGGAGACTTCTGAAAATGCACATAATGAGATCAAGTTGTTTATCCCAGTCCTGCAACGTGCCATTGCAGAACTTCTTTAGGAGTGCTTTAATAGTCTGATGACTACGTTCAAGAGAACCCTGTGAAGCAGGATGATAGGGGCTGGACAGTACCTGTGTGATGTTGAACTCCTCCAGTGTCTTCTTGAAGAGATCACTGGTGAAGTTGGTGCCAGTCACTTTGTACCTCTCTTGGAAATCCATACTGGGTGAAGATCTTCAATAGGTGTTTCACCACTATAGCAGCCGTAATGTTCTTTACTGGAACTGCTATGGTGAATCTGGTGGTAGGACACATGATAGTTAATATATATGCGCTGCCAGAACTGGTCCGGGGTAAAGGACCAACACAGTCTATGATGAGTTTGTGGAAAGGTTCCGCAGGCACCTGGATGGGTTTTAATGGAGCCTGGGGAATAGAGATGTTAGGTTTACCTGCCATCTGACATATGACACTGTTGTACGTATTTCTTTACATCTTTTACCATACCTGGCCAGTAGTAATCTTGTTTTAACCGTGGTAGGTTTTATTGAAACCATAGTGAGAAAGAGCTCTGTGGGCCAGGTGTAGGATATCGGGCCGTATGCTGGTGGGAATCACTAGTTGTTCGACATTGGCCCAATCGTCATCCTCCTTCAGCTTGCTGGGTCTGTATCTGCGGTAGAGCAACTCATTCTCTAGGAAGAACCCAGGGATACTGTCAGGTTGAGTCTCAGCCTGGAAGAATAATGGTGTTAATGCTTGATCTTCCCTCTGTAACTTACGGAACTCCAACTTGGTAAGATTAGGAGGTAGATTCTGAGGGTCTTGAGGGACAGCGGTAGCAGTAGAGTCAGCTGGTTGCGGTCGTGCAGCAGGTGCACGGGTGGTCACCAAAACCGGAGGAGAAACTTCATCACTTTCTTGAACCTCTGCTGTAACATATTCAAAGATGGGATTATTCATTACAGAAGTACACACCTGGGGTTTGTACGTGATGATCAGGTTGGGCGGTTGCAGATCTTCGGCCAAGTCGTTGCCCAGGAGAAGTTGCACGCCAGGCATGGGAAACGGCTTTTCCCTGATGGCGACTTGGACTTCACCGGTCACGAAGGGACAATCCAGGTGGACTCTGGCGAGTGGATACGGAGTGGTAGCAGTGAGGTCAGTGATAAGGACGGTTTCCCCGGTGTAGGTGACGTTAGACACAGCTGATTTCAACATAAAGGACTGAAGAGCCGCTGTGTCCCTCAAGATCTTCAATTTGAAACGTCCCTCCGAATCTGTACCGTTGGTAGAGACAGTTCCAGGATACAGGTGTTTACTGAAGAGAGAAAGATCATTAACATGAACACCAACACTCATCACAGGCTTACCGGACTTAGGAGGAGTCTGTTTGGGTTTAGTAGATTCATTGCTCTTGTATTGAGCCTTCACACATCTATCTATGGTATGACCATAGAGTTTGCAATACTTACAATACAATTGTGAGCTCGCTTCATCTGTACTCACTTTATCGTAACTGTACCAAGACTTCTTACTGGGAGGTGGTGATGGTGTCAGCCGGTGGATGAGGCTGTAAGTGTCAGCCCACTTCGCACATTTTGTATAATCGGTTTCTTCTTTATCTGCTAGATATAAACGGACGGCAGGGGGAACACGTCTCAAGAATTCCTCAACTAGCATGAGGTTGATGAGTTCTGCAAATGTAGAGACATGTGCTGCTTCCAGCCATTTCATAAAATATCTTTTCTTGGTATTGGCAAATTATAGAAAGGTGGTGGTACTTGCCTTAAGATTGTCACGGAATTTTCGTCTGTAGCTTTCGGTGGAAAGGAGGTAGGCGTCCAACACTGCTTGCTTCAAGGTCTGGTAGTTATTCTCAGACGCTAAGGTACTGAGAGTAACTGCAGCTCTACCTGTTAGATGCACTCTGAGAAGGGTAGACCATTGATCAGCAGGCCAGCTAAGTTTATTAGCTAGGGTCTCAAAAGTGGTGAAAAAGACATCAATCTCTGTCTCAACGAATGGTGGCATTAACTTACTTGCATGGGAGACATTGAAACTTACTGGAAGACTAGCGGTAGCTTGTTGGCGCTGAGTGTGGTGTGTAGTTTCCAAAGTGAGTTCTCGTTGACGACATTCTATAGCCATATCCGCTTGCTGTTTGTCATGCTCGCGTTGCATTTCCAAGTGACGATGTTTTGCTTCAAGCTGTACTCGCTCACACTCTCTGAATAGGGTCATCTCACGTTCTTGCTCTTTCCTCATTGCAGCTTCTCTTTCCCTCATTTATAGAGCTGCTTGCTGTTGCTCCCTTTCGAGCTTGGCGAGTTCAAGTTTGAGTTTCACAGTTGCCAAATCAGTTTTATCTGCAATTGAATAAGTTTCGTGAGTTTCAGAGTCAATCTTCCCTTCATCTAAGAGGTAATCCATAATTAAGTTATGCAGTTCATTTTTGCTAGCTCCATGGGGAACATCTAGTCGATACTCTTGTGCAAGAGTTTGTAATTCAGTCCTCTTGGCACGACCCAAGGTCCCTATTTCACCAACTGGATCGTTATGGAAAGCTTTGAGACAAAACATGGTGAAAGATAGCAAATAAATGTACACGAATATAATTGTGATATGGTAAATGTCAGAAACAGGATAACGTGGCAACTGGTAACTATCCTGTGGAATTTTAATCTTTAACAATTAACGTTAATTATAGGATGGTAAATGATTAGTAAATCAAAGTCGCAGGAAATCTTGTACCCGGTACTCAATGCAAGAGAATAATGGCAAGTAAATCCTACTAAATAAGTGAAACAATTTCTAAAGCAAATGAAACATTAAATTGCTCCAAAAGTGAATTAGGTAGTCCAAGAATGTAGGCATACCTTGCCGAGTCGTTATAGGACATAAGCAAGGGTTTCCCACTAAGTGGATATGATACTTACAGAATTAGCGAACTTTGTGCTCTGTAAAAAGAAAGCTAATTCCCTACCTAAGTAAATATCATCATCCCTGACCGACGTGTAGGGGTGCGAGTGTCAACTGGTGACGAGAACTGCTGCTGAGGTCCCAACTCAGTAACGTAGTCCGTGCTTAAAGAACTATGGCCCTCTTATCCTCCTTCGGTCGGATTGCAGAAGATAGGGTGCTTTGACCCGAAGACAAACCAGAGTACCAAATGATGATCTGCCGATAATGTGAGAAATATCCTAGGGACAAAAGGTGGTAAACTCGAGTAATAACACAGAGGGAAAGATGACCAATTAAGTGAATGACCGAGGCCTACAGTCACCACGTAATCCAAAGTTATCTCACACTCACCATATGTTACTCTCGGAATGCACAATACACACAGCACCATATAAATATAAAAATTAATGATAGTATTGAAAGGCTACTTTAGCAAAGCGAAGTACGCTTACCACAAATTGACGTTCTGGCACTAGTACCCGAGTGAAGCTCCGTGGACAGGCCCCCATAAAATGTGACGGGAAAGTGTTGGAGTATCGATGTTCGGCAGTCCTCCAATGGCAGGTGTCAATGCCTGGTCACACTTTACAAAAAAAACATAGACTGCTTGCCTGTTGTCTGTGGGAAGTGCGAGGGAGGAACACGTAAAACACAAAGTATGAACAATGAAACTTAAATATATTTACTTTAAACATAAATGAAAATAAAGACAAATCTCGGGGGAATTAAAGTACAATTAAATAACAAAGATAAATGCAAAGATAAAGTGAAACACAATAATATAAAGATGAATTAATAAAATGGTGCTGAGAATATCGGCTATGGCTGATACCTCCCTTCGTATACTAGCCAATGAGCTTAGTATGCCAGAGAGAGATGTCAACCCTAAGAGCACAAGGAATATTCTGAGGTTGATAGCTGGTCAGGCTCAGATGTCGACTTGGGTAGAGGGCGTTGAGGTGCGGTGTGCAGGTGCGCGGTCGGCAAGTCACCAATCAGGAGCAGGCAAGCTGGTGAAGGGTAGTTAGCTGGTTTGATGACGAGCCGGCGTGTGGAGGGTGTGTGGAGTGGGGGATCTCGGGTATGTTTTGCCTCCTGGTCAAAACGTTTTGTGCTACCGGTTACGTATCTTGAATGTAGCATCTTATACTTGTATTTTTGGCGTAACTTGAAGTAGCGAAGAGCAGGCTCAATCTCTCTAGTAAGAGATTATTGTCACACACCTCATCCCAAGATAAATTATCTCGAGAAACATTATCAGTGTTCAGATTGCAATCAGAAATTCAGATGGCCAGACTCCGTGAAGACAAACTTAAAAATTCTCGAAAAGCCCTATCAATGTTCTGAATGCATGAAAAATTTAAACATAAAAGTACCTTGAAAATGCACTGGAAAAAACATACAGGTAAAGATCCTTATAAATGTTCTATGTGTAGGGAAAATTTTAATTATAAAATTTGCTTTAAGAGACATCTTAAAATACATACAGGCAAAATGTCTTATACGTGTTAAAGGTTTTTTCCTTAAGATTTACTTGAACGATCATATTAATTACTAGCTGTACCCGGCCAGGCGTTGCTGTGGCTCACCAACGCATGTGCGTTGGTGAGCCACAGCAACCTTCCCCTGTCTCCCAGTCCTCCCCACCATTCCCCCACTCCTCCGTTCCCTCGTCCTCGCCACTATCCCGCACTTCCCTGTCCCCTTGTCGTCCCCACCATTCTCCATTCCCCTCGTTCCCAACCATCCCTAACTCCCTTGTCCCCTCGTCCTCCATCATCATTACCCCCGCCCCCATCTCCTCGTCCTCCCCCACTCCGTCTCCTCGTGCTTCCCCCCATTCCCCACTCCCTCGTCTGATGATCTGTAGTTTCCATCAGATAATTTGGAACATCAAATGATCTGGGGCTAGATTCACGAAGAAGTTACGCAAACACTTACGAACTTGTACATCTTGTCTCAATATTTGGCGGCTTTGTTTGAAATTATTAAACAGTTAATGAGCATGTTTATAAGATTAACAACAGTTGATTGGCAAGTTTTCATGCTTGTAAACTGTTTAATAAATGTAACCAAAGCCATCAGAGATTGAGGAACGATGTACAAGTTCGAAAGTACTTGCGTAACTTCTTCGGGAATCTGGCCACAGATGATCCCATCACTTAAATATAAGGAAAACAGTTCAAAAAACGAGATGAAAAATAATGAAATAATAAAAAATAAACTACACTCACGAAATGAACAGTATGGTAAACAACATAGCTCAATTCCAGCACAATGTCACCCAAAATAATTAAATCATAATGAAAATAAATCGATATTTTTGAAAATTCAATTTATCAATGAAATCGGGAACATTGAAATTGAATCGTAACTTATTTAGTATAGCATGTGTTGGTCTTCTGTGCAACGCTGTTTTTCAAAAACGCATGTTTTTACCTGTCACAGGGGTGGCATCAATATAGAGGTATATAAAAACATGTACGTATTCGAATGGAACGTTCTGTCAAAATTTCAAAGCAATTGGTGAAGAACTTTTGGAGATTACAGCGTGTGTTGCTATTACATCCAACAGTGGCGCAGTTGAAAAAATAAACAGCCTGTTTTTTCCTGTCACAGGTGAGACATGTATATAGTAGGTATATAAAAGGACGTGCCTATTTGAATGCAACGTTGTGTCAAAATTTAAAAGCAATCGGTAAGGAGGTTTCGAAGATTTCCCTTACATGAAAAACCATGAAAAACAGTTTAAAAAGAAATGTTTTTTACCGTCACAGACGTGACATCTTTATAGTATGTATATAAAACCCTGATCGGATGCAAATGGAACGTTTTGTGAAAATTTCAAAACTCTCGGTGAAGAATTTCAAAACTCTCGGAGATAGCGATTATGAACAAACGAACATTTCCATTTTTGTTTATATAGATAAATATACAGCCGGCCGGCCGAGCGGACAGCACGCTGGACACGTGATCCTGAGCTCCCGGGTTCGATCCCGGGCTCCGGTGATAAAAGATCGGCATAGTCTCTTTCACCCTGATGCGCCTGTTACCTAGCAGTAAATAGGTACCTGGGAGTTAGTCAGCTGTCACAGGCTGCTTGCTGGGGGTGGAGGCCTCGTCGAGGACCGGGCCACGGGGACACTAAAAAGCCCCGAAATCAACTCAAGATAACCTCAAGAAAATACAGGCATAAAGCAATATAAATGTTCTATTTGTAGGAGAAGTTTTAGCAGGAACAACAGCTTAAAGAGACATTTGGAGAAAGATTTGAAATGTACTACAGAATATAGATAACATTTATTCATCCAAGTGAGCAAATGATAAGGTAAAAAATGCATGAGGGAGAGAAGGGAACAGTGTACATGTTATTATTATTATTAAATGCATTCAGTTTTCGACAGGTCTTACTATAAAAGAAAATAATATGTTTAGTTAAAGACTAGCCCCAAGCATCTAACCATGGACAGACAGATTGACTCAATCTTAACACAAAGAAATCACAATGTTGTGATCTACCAACGAGAAAATTGAGGGGGTTAAGGCATGTAAATTGAACCATTGTAAACAACTTGTTATAATCACTAACTCTCTCTCACATCCGGAATGACAGTTATTGGACTTCGAGGTCTTAATTTGATACTTTCATCAGTTCGTGATTTCAAGCATTGTTCAATAAACGTTTCAAGTATAATATATTTTAATTGATTCTTGTCTTTCAAAGTAAATATAACTTAAAACATACACATATTTCAAAATACAGTTCTCCTTATTAATATATATATATATATATATATATATATATTTATATATATATTTATATATTATATATTTATATATATATATATATATATATATATATATATATATATATATATATATATATATATTTATATATATATATTTATATATAAATATTTATATATATATATATATATATATATATATATATATATATATATATATATATATATATATATATATATATATATATATATATATATATATATATATATATATATATATAACTTTTTTAGACACTCCACCCACCAGGGGAATCGAACACTGGCCAACAAGGTGGCCAGTGCATTAACCATTTGGCACTGAGTTTTCCCATATAACAGGAACCGATGAAAGAGCATCCGAGGTCCCACACTATCTCATTGCCTGGGAGAGGATTGGAGTTCTGGTTGGTTAAATACCCCAGAATTCCTACCTCTCTTATGGCTTTGAAGTATAGTGTAGTGGATACAGCATGCAACTCCACCTTGTTGGCCAGTGTTCGAGTCCCCTGGTGGGTGGAGTGTCTAAAAAAGTTATAAACTTCAGCTACTGGAATAGGGTAGTCTGTGCATTAAGCATTTGGCACTGAGTTTTCCCATATAACAGGAACCGATGAAAGAGCATCCGAGGTCCCACACTATCTCATTGCCTGGGAGAGGATTGGAGTTCTGGTTGGTTAAATACCCCAGAATTCCTACCTCTCTTATGGCTTTGAAGTATAGTGTAGTGGATACAGCATGCAACTGCCACCTTGTTGGCCAGTGTTCGAGTCCCCTGGTGGGTGGAGTGTCTAAAAAAGTTATAAACTTCAGCTACTGGAATAGGGTAGTCTGTGCATTAAGCATTTGGCACTGAGTTTTCCCATATAACAGGAACCGATGAAAGAGCATCCGAGGTCCCACACTATCTCATTGCCTGGAAGAGGATTGGAGTTCTGGTTGGTTAAATACCCCAGAATTCCTACCTCTCTTATGGCTTTGAAGTATAGTGTAGTGGATACAGCATGCAACTGCCACCTTGTTGGCCAGTGTTCGAGTCCCCTGGTGGGTGGAGTGTCTAAAAAAGTTATAAACTTCAGCTACTGGAATAGGGTAGTCTGTGCATTAAGTATTTGGCACTGAGTTTTCCCATATAACAGGAACCGATGAAAGAGCATCCGAGGTCCCACACTATCTCATTGCCTGGGAGAGGATTGGAGTTCTGGTTGGTTAAATACCCCAGAATTCCTACCTCTCTTATGGCTTTGAAGTATAGTGTAGTGGATACAGCATGCAACTGCCACCTTGTTGGCCAGTGTTCGAGTCCCCTGGTGGGTGGAGTGTCTAAAAAAGTTATAAACTTCAGCTACTGGAATAGGGTAGTCTGTGCATTAAGCATTTGGCACTGAGTTCTCCCATATAACAGGAACCGATGAAAGAGCATCCGAGGTCCCACACTATCTCATTGCCTGGGAGAGGATTGGAGTTCTGGTTGGTTAAATACCCCAGAATTCCTACCTCTCTTATGGCTTTGAAGTTTAGTGTAGTGGATACAGCATGCAACTGCCACCTTGTTGGCCAGTGTTCGAGTCCCCTGGTGGGTGGAGTGTCTAAAAAAGTTATAAACTTCAGCTACTGGAATAGGGTAGTCTGTGCATTAAGCATTTGGCACTGAGTTTTCCCATATAACAGGAACCGATGAAAGAGCATCCGAGGTCCCACACTATCTCATTGCCTGGGAGAGGATTGGAGTTCTGGTTGGTTAAATACCCCAGAATTCCTACCTCTCTTATGGCTTTGAAGTATAGTGTAGTGGATACAGCATGCAACTGCCACCTTGTTGGCCAGTGTTCGAGTCCCCTGGTGGGTGGAGTGTCTAAAAAAGTTATAAACTTCAGCTACTGGAATAGGGTAGTCTGTGCATTAAGCATTTGGCACTGAGTTTTCCCATATAACAGGAACCGATGAAAGAGCATCCGAGGTCCCACACTATCTCATTGCCTGGGAGAGGATTGGAGTTCTGGTTGGTTAAATACCCCAGAATTCCTACCTCTCTTATGGCTTTGAAGTATAGTGTAGTGGATACAGCATGCAACTGCCACCTTGTTGGCCAGTGTTCGAGTCCCCTGGTGGGTGGAGTGTCGAAAAAAGTTATAAACTTCAGCTACTGGAATAGGGTAGTCTGTGCATTAAGCATTTGGCACTGAGTTTTCCCATATAACAGGAACCGATGAAAGAGCATCCGAGGTCCCACACTATCTCATTGCCTGGGAGAGGATTGGAGTTCTGGTTGGTTAAATACCCCAGAATTCCTACCTCTCTTATGGCTTTGAAGTATAGTGTAGTGGATACAGCATGCAACTGCCACCTTGTTGGCCAGTGTTCGAGTCCCCTGGTGGGTGGAGTGTCTAAAAGAGTTATAAACTTCAGCTACTGGAATAGGGTAGTCTGTGCATTAAGCATTTGGCACTGAGTTTTCCCATATAACAGGAACCGATGAAAGAGCATCCGAGGTCCCACACTATCTCATTGCCTGGGAGAGGATTGGAGTTCTGGTTGGTTAAATACCCCAGAATTCCTACCTCTCTTATGGCTTTGAAGTATAGTGTAGTGGATACAGCATGCAACTGCCACCTTGTTGGCCAGTGTTCGAGTCCCCTGGTGGGTGGAGTGTCTAAAAGAGTTATAAACTTCAGCTACTGGAATAGGGTAGTCTGTGCATTAAGCATTTGGCACTGAGTTTTCCCATATAACAGGAACCGATGAAAGAGCATCCGAGGTCCCACACTATCTCATTGCCTGGGAGAGGATTGGAGTTCTGGTTGGTTAAATACCCCAGAATTCCTACCTCTCTTATGGCTTTGAAGTTTAGTGTAGTGGATACAGCATGCAACTGCCACTTTGTTGGCCAGTGTTCGAGTCCCCTGGTGGGTGGAGTGTCTAAAAAAGTTATAAACTTCAGCTACTGGAATAGGGTAGTCTGTGCATTATATATATATATATATATATATATATATATATATATATATATATATATATATATATATATATATATATATATATATATATATATATATATATTGTTACGAATCCGGATCCAGCGTCCGAGCCTGGAGCAGTGACAAACACGCCATCTGTGGGTCAGCTCCCGAAACCCCCGCCAAACGAACGACGACACCTAGTGAGGACAGCGTGTACTGGCCTCGAGGACCAGTTTCCAGTCTGGTTCAGCGCTCAACACCGCCGCTCCTGACCTCTGGTGAGGTGGTGCTCCGACGACAGCGCCATCTATGGAGTGGATACGTCAGGTGTTAGTATCTGAGCCTGTGAGTGTGGTGTATTAGTGTCCCAGTTATTGATGACGTGTCTGCTTACAGAGCCGACCTGGGACCACTGTGTTGAAGGTGGAGTCAGTCTACCCGAGGCAGCCAGTCTCCATACTGTGAAGTTTGCTGCAGCTGTTGTGACGTCGTCCCCCCGGAAGAACACTGTGGTGTGTTAAGCCTGCCAGTGGAGTGGCAGTGAACGGATTTACCCGGGACCGACGGTTGGAGACGATAATCCACTGGGGTATTGAGGACAGGAGGGTGATTGGTGATATCACACGAGACTCCTGTCTAGGGCGTACCCCTTTTATCGTTCGTGGAGTGGCCGTAGCAGCCTTGGTGGCTCAGTACCTGCCAGCAGACCTGCTGGACGTGTGGTTGACGGCCTCCACGACGGTGCCCCCAGTGGACCTGTGTTGTGGCTGACCTGTGGCCAGGGTAGACTCGGCGTTCTCAGAGGACACGTCTTGAGGCCACGAAGAAAGCACCGCGGACTCAGCACCTAGCTTCGAGGATCCATAGTCTCCAGCAGAAGACTACAGTGTTGATCCCCTTGTAAAGTGTTAATACCCCTCCCCCTTGTGTACTCTATTATTTTATATATTTAAATGGTGATGGTGAAGATTATATTATATTAAGTTCTTAGCTTTCTTTCCCTACTCCCTTTAAGTTACTTGCGTCACGGATCTCATCCCTTGATAGCCACTACTGGCTTGGGAACGGATACTTATATCTTCCTCTAACAACATCAGAGTGAGAACCCCGTTGCGTCCCGAGAGGGCCGTAACATATATATATATATATATATATATATATATATATATATATATATATATATATATATATATATGCGAACAAGCCTGAATGGTCCCCAGGACTATATGCGAATGAAAACTCACACCCCAGAAGTGACTCGAACCCATACTCCCAGAAGCAACGCAACTTGTAACTACAGGGCGCCTTAATATATATATATATATAATATATATATATATAATATTTATATTATATATATATATATTATATATATATATATATATATATATATATATATATATATATATATATATATATATATATATATATATATATATATATATATATATATATATATATAATATAATATATATATATATATATATATATATATATATATATATATATAATATATAAATATATATAATATATAAATATATAAATATATATATATATATATATATATATATATATATATATATATATATATATATATATATATATATATACATATATATAATAATAATAATATATAAATATGTATATGCTAACTTAAAGAAAGGGGCTAGAGTTTTCTCATATTTTCTTATTTCAAAACTGATTTGATTGAAGTTTTTTATGATACCCTAGGAAAAAATAACTTTTTAAATATATTTTACTCAGAATTTAGTGCCGAGAGCACAAAATGTAGCACAGAGAACACATATTTTGTACCAAGAACACAGAACTTAGTACCGAGTTTGACAGTCAAACAAACCAAAAAAATAATTACATTTTAAAAAAGTAACTTTATTTGTAAGAATTTTGTTTAGATATATAATATTTCATATATCAAAAAACATGATAAAACTAGAAAAAATCCTTTACTGCCACTTTTTATTGACTTTTATTACAATTTCTTAACACAATTTTATGCAATAAGGAGATATTATTGTTTAGGAGTAACTTGTTTTCATAACTTGTATATATTATTTTGAAATATTATTGTAAAGATAAAATTATGAAAGGTTTTTCTATGTATAAATAATTTAAATTTATTTCCAGTTGATTAATTTTATGTAACAAGTTTTATATGTGTTGTGTATGTTTTAAGAATTTATAATATTTCTTATTTTATTTACAATTTTTATATATATTTTTATAAAACATTTCTTGGGCTATACTGGAGGTCTTTAACTCGCAAAATATATTATTTGTGGGTAATAAAACCCCTTAAAATATTTTGGGGGGGGGGATATTATAAAATGCCCAAATTTACTTTTATAAATATACTAGCAGTACACGGCCACGCATTGCTGTGGCTCAGCAACGCATCTGCATTGCTGAGGCACAACAATCATGCCTGTCCCCCCTAGTCCTCAAGCCATTCCCCCCTCACCCGTCTCCTCGACCTCCCAACCATTTCCCACTCCACCGTCCCTTCGTCCTCTCCACCATTCTCCAATCCTACATCCCCTTGTCCCCACCATCACAAACTTCCCTTTCCTCTTGTCCTTCATCACCATTACCCCCAACCTTGTCCCCTCGTCCTCCCCACCATCTCTCACTTTCGTCCCCTAGTCATCCCCCCCATTCCCTACTCCCTCGTCGGATGCCTTCCCAAATGGTCTGATGTTCCCATCAGAAAATTTGGAACATGAAGTGATCTGATGTTCCCATCACTGAAATATAAGAAAAACAATTAAAAAATGAAATGAAAATAAGAAAAAAATATAAAAATAAACTATACTCATGAAATGAACGGTATGGTAAACAACACAGCTCAATTCAAACGCAATTCACACAAAATAATTAAATCAAAATGAAAATAAATCAAAATCTATGAAAATTCAATTTATCAATGCAATCAGAAACATTGAAATAGAATTGTAACATGTCTAGTATAGCATTTTTGTGTTGCACCTTCATGCAACAGACGGCGCTGTTTTTTCAAGAAAAGCATAGTTTTACCTGTAACAGGTGTGGTATCTATACATATACATACGAAATGAACGGTATGGTACACAGCTCAATTCCAACACAATATCACACAAAATAATTCAATATAAAATAAAATAAATCAAAATCCTTGAAAATAAAATTTATCAATGCAATCGGAAACATTGAAATGGAGTTCGTGACATATTTAGTATAGCGTGCATGTTGCCATTATGTGCAACAGATGGCGCTGTTTTTCAAAAACGCATTTGTTTACCTGTCACAGGCATGGCATCTATATAGTAGGTATATAAAAAGATGCGCCTATTCGAATGCAACGTTGTTTCAAAATTTCAAAGCAATTGGTGAAGAACTTTCGGAGATTACAGCATGTGTTGCTTTTACTTCCAACAGATGGTGCTGTTTTTCAAAAAAACACGTTTTTTCCTGTCACAGGTGAGGCATGTATATAGCAGATATATAAAAATACGTGCCTATTCGAATGCAACGCTGTGTCAAAATTTCAAAGCAGTCGGTAAAGAGGTTTCTAAGATTTCCCTCACATGAAAAACACAGTTTTTCAGAAAAAGCATGTTTTTTTTACCGTCACAGACGTAACATCTATACAGTATGTATATACAAACATGCTCGGATGCGAATGGAACGTTGTGTGAAAATTTCAAAGTAATCGGTGACGAACTTTCGGAGATTAGCGATTTTGAACAAACGAACATTTCAATTTTAATTTATATAGATTTGATATAATAAATTAAATATTTTTTTCTAGGTAAAATGTAAAGTTTGTCACCTAAAAACTAAGTATTTACTTTCAATTTTTACTTAGCAAAAGTATACTTTTTGTGTAATGAAACCCCCCAAATTTATTTGTAGTAATTAATTTTTAATATATTTTATACAATTAATTATACTATTTTAAAAAGTTACCCATGAATTAGATACAAAGGCAAAAAAAACTATTAATGGGATTTGGTATTTACGTTTATGGAACTTATCGTAACTGTAGTTATGGTTTAAACGATTTTTCGCACTTATCCAAACTTGGTATGATAAAGGACATAGAAATGAATAAGTATATTATTATTATTATTATTATTATTTACAGATTTGTACATTATGTGGGCATTTGGGGTTACACCTTTGACCGTATCTCCGGCAAATACATCTGTAATTCAGACACGGCAAATGTTTACAATGACACACTAGAATCTTCCTATAGAGATTATCACTGAGAAAATAATCAGACTGTCTTCGAACGACTTCTCGAAGACCCACTGTCTGGCTCTTATTAGCTTGATTTGGTATAATTCTATCTACACATTTATCGAAGTCAGTACTAGGAAGATACTGATTGATAGTTCCAAATTTAGTGACCACACGATATAAATCTCTCTGGTGATCAATTTCGATAACTATTCCACTGATGGTACGTATCCCCATCTTCGATTCTCTGTCTGCTTTAGGGATTTTGACATTAACTGCATCGTATAAACTTATAGGTGTAACATCTGATGAAGACTGTGACAACATTTTAAAAGCATTACTCTTCTGGTGCTCGTTCACTTTACTTCTTATTTCTTTTACATTTTTGACACGTAAGTGATGGGTAGTATGGTTGTCGATGTCTGCATCAATATTGTTGTTATTTTCGTCGTACTCAGAATCAGTACGAGATGATGTTCCCTGAATTGTTCAGGTGTCTAATTATTATCTTATGTGATAACACTTCAAAAGAAGCGGACGGTGATGATGGTCGAAGATGAGGCTCTTGTGGTAGTGGAGATGATAATATCATCCCATGATCAGAAGACGAAGGTGTAGTAGGAGCTGCTGCCATTTCTTCATTATTAACTCGGCCCAATGGGGCTTCCGTTATTTTGTTGAGTTCGTCATCCATTATCTTCCGGAGTAATAATATTGGTGGCAATGATGGTGGTGGTGGTGGGGATCGTGTTGATCGTGAACTTGGTGGCGGAGATCTTATTATTATCATCTCATGATGAGAAGACGAAGGTGTAGTAGGAGCTGCTCCTATTTCGCCATTGCTAACTTCATCCAACGGGGCTCCTGTTTTCTTGTTCAGCTTGTCATCTATTATCTCCCGGGGTAATAATATTGGTGGTAATGATGGTGGCGGTGGGGGTGGGGAGATTATCATCTCAGGCACAGAACTTGTAGTTGTATTTGAAGGTGAAGATTTGAGGGGTTGGTGTTGTTGTTGAGGAAATATTGGTGATGATGACTGTAATTAAAAAAAATATATATTTAAATATTATATAATTTCGCTTCTTGGCTTTACTTTTTCTTTATAAATATAAGTAGGCATCTGTTTATCAAATTAACCTTCAAAAAAGTTATAATTATAATTATCATAACGTATCCCATTATATTTTGTTAACCTACTCACTCTTTTTTGGGATAGTAATTATTGAAGAAGAAAATTAATGTTTCTCTTTCTTTACAGATTTATTATTTTAATATTGTAAAAGTAATACTATACAACTCAAGGGAAAGGATATGATGAATATTATCTGAGTATAAATTATCATCTGTCTGTCAACCATTAATAGATTCCTCTGAATCCCAGATGTTGATAATAGTTTCGTTCTCGTTCCCATCCTCAGTAGTCGGTGGTTGACGGTGGTGGTGTTCTTCAACATCTGGGTCAGCTTCTTCTTCTTTTTCGATTAGTTTCATCGTTAAGGGGGCATAATGCAAAAATATGCAATAAATGAAAACTAGTTCGATTTCATTCAAACTTTTTTGACGAGTTGTATATGAAAAGGGTTTCATCTGGTCCAAGTTTCAGCATCGTAGCATAAATTGTAAGGGAGAAAGAAAATAATGAATTATGTGTCAAAACGTTTCCAAAATGATAAAAATTAACATCAAACACAAGTGTCAGCTGAAATCAAGTCTATGACTCTTAGGTATCACAATAGCATATAATAAAAATAGTTAATGATTAGTTTTATCCCAAAAAAATTTAGTTAAAAAAAATTGGATTATTTTTTATTTATTTTTTCTTATTTGTTTATCGGACGATTTTCATGAAACTTATACACCTGACTGCACGTAAGCCTATCTGTAAGAGTGCTAATTTTAGAGAAAATTGGTTTATGTAAACCTCACACACAGATGGCAGCACTTTAGACTATATTTTTTACTTATTTATTTACAAGTACATAAACGTTCCTATAACTCTTTCATTTTTTATTCAATTCACATGAAACTTACACCTTATATGTAGAGTGTATGTTTCTACAAATCTGTTTCAAGCTTTTTTTCCTAAGTTCATTTATTGATTTTATTATAGTAATAAACCATGATATTTGTATAATTTTTTTATGGAACTTTAACTATTTGTATTAGTAAAACTAAACATATTTTAAAAAATCCGCTGAAACAGATCCTTTTATTATATGCTAATGTGATAGAAAATTGTCATAAAAATAATTTCATTTGAAGCTTGGGGTTGTAGTTTCAATTTGAAAATGTGGAAAATTCATTGAAAAAAAATCTCCCTTTCTATTTAGGCTGCAATACTGAAACTTGGAACAATTGCAGCCCTTTTCATACGCAACTAGTCAAAACAGATTGGTTGGCATAGAACAATTTATAAGAAACGAAGTTATGTCCCCTTAATAAGCCTTCTGTGATATCCTTTCCTTGCAGTTGTTTGTACATTGATGGTGAGTATTCAGTATGCATACTGATTGAGGGTTCGATCCCAAAGACCGCCTTGTACGGTAACAGTCCAACACCATGGGAATATGCTGTATTCTTGTTAAATTGCACAAAAGGAAGACCAGCTGACCATTAGCGAGTTCGATTCACGCACATCCAATTTCCGAGCATTTTTGTGATGTCGCCGTTGGCCCGTTCTATGCTTCCCTGACTCTGGAGATGCCGGGGTTTGCCGTTTATTAGGATTAACTTGGGCAATAATTCCGTCCATAACTGATGAATCACTGCTGCCACGAATTCGCGGTTGTTGTCGCTCTGCAGATATCGAGTGGCTCTAATAAGTGTAAAGATTTCCAGCAAATGATGAGCAACTTCTATTGCCTGTTTAGTGCGAAGAGGGCGGAGAACTGTGAACTTAAATTGTCTTGGTAATGAAGAATGTAGTTGTACGAACGTTCCCCATCCCTGTGCATGTCTATTAAATCCATCTGTCCTCTCTCTCCGAAACTCTCAGACACGATGGGTTTACCACCCCTTTCTTACACCTGGGAACACGTGTTAAGTTGCAAATTTCACACAAAGAAATGAACAGTTTTACTTCTTCTTGTTGTGACGGTGTCCCACCCCTGCATCTTTCCAGTCCCATCTTCAAGAGTCATATCTCTACAACCTGAACGTTCTCTGGTGTTCAGGGAAACAGATTGATGTATATAAAGGTATTGGAAGTTATCGTGTTAGCAGGGAATTGGCCGTTTGAGTTTAGTTATACAAGTGGCTTACGCCCTTTTGAGTTACAAGATGGCGCGGAGGCGCTCTGTTTCCCGCCAAAGGAGCGTGACACCTGCCGGCTGTCGATTGGCCAGGTAGGGTCACGTGACATCGTGGACCAATGACGAGGAGCCCTCAGGCGGTGTAACGTAACGAGGCGAAGGGCTCCGGGCGGCGGGTGCCCCGGCGGGCTCACGACCCGTCATAGAGAGTGGCCGTGCTCGAGTGAGCTCTCAATTTGGAGGTTAGGAAGCCCCAACCTGTGGACCCAAGCAGCTGCATTAATATTACAGACGTCGTGGGACCTTACTCGACTCGTAGGAAGTACATGGAAGCAAGGCTTGACCGACTTTAGAGAGCCAAGAGCTCTTTTACTGATAATCTGTGGCGAAAATGAACGTTCGGCGGGATCGTAAGGACGCCTCCCGCGGGCCACGTTCAAACGCATCGGGCGAGCTGCTGTGCCTAGGGCAAGTCCACTGGAAAGCTGAGAAGGGGACATTGAACCGGACTGCAAGTTTGACTACAGTTCCAATGTGGGAGGAAGAAGACGACGTGTGCAGGGACCTGTCTCCAAGTCCTCAGGAGGAGGAAGAGAAGGGCCTGCCTGCAGAGTGTGAGGACATGCATCTACGAGTCGACTGATTACCGTGTGTGTAGGAGATCCTGATGAACGGAGGATCGAACGCCAGGACCGAGGATCTCAGCAACCCTCGACAGAGGACATGTCGACTTTATAGCAGAAAGAGTAAAGGAAGATAAATTTCCTCCCCATTACCCCTTGTTCCAGGTGAGCTAGAGTATCATTCATGTCAGGAGCATTGTCTTTATTATTATTACTGCCAGTGTGAAAGGGTTAGGCTAGGAGCCAGGTTAATCATATATACACGAGTCAATTATATATTATTGTATGTGTGTTAGCACTGTGACAGTTTGAACAGCTAGAGGAAGTGCCTGGATTCAAGAGGCCAGGAGCGAACTTTCGAATCGTCCAGGTGACCTCGTTGCCAGAGGGGAGAGAGGAGAGTTGCCGCCATCTGACAGTTCCACCTATATTATTCTTTATGTTGTGACGGTAAAGCGTTGGTGTTCGTCTGTTTCAAAAGCTAGGGGCAGGGCCTCGTCACATTAGAGAAAAAAGAAAAGAAAAGCTGGAACTTTCGTCTGTGGTAAGGTAATGGGAAGACACACAAAACACAAGTAAATTTAACAATGAAATTTTAATTACGTTCGAAAAACAAGACATGAATAAAGTTAAGCATATAAAATATAACAGACAAGTCAACAAACAAAATAATATGAATAATCACTGGCAAATGAAAAGTTACGTTAAGACAAGTGAGTTACAGTGATAGCAAAATAAATATGAATGGAGCTGGAATATTGGCTTCGAGCTGCCACCTCCCTTAGTACACGAAAGCCAAGGCTTAGTCTACCAGCGAGAGATGTCAACTGCAAGGAGCACTGAGATATTCTGACAATACTGGGCCACTGCAGCCCAGACATCAACTTGTGGCGGAGGGCGGAGGGCAGGTGCGACGGGACACCAGCCAATCAGCGACAGGCAGGCAAAGGACAAGCAGTTTGCCGGTTTACGGTGGCGGTAGCTAGCAGGTGTGTCGGTGTGCTGGATACGTTTTGCTCTCTGGGCAAAACGTTTTGGAGATACTTGCTGTACGTATCTTCTATATTATCTTTAGTTTTTACGTACTTTGTAGGGAAGAGCAGGCTCAATCTCTCTTGGAAGAGATTATCGTCACAATGTGTATTCGCTGTAGTTTTCTTCAGTAAACACCTCGTAGATTTTACCAATGTCTTTAAGTGAGCCTCTATTCTCTAGGGCTAGTTGAGTAAGTCATTTATTATTGCACTGCACTTAACATTGAGACCTTGGTTCGTGGCATTTAACTAGACTACTGAGAAGTGTTGCTGGGGACGCAAATGCTAGCGCCCAGCTGGGGACCTTGAGAGAGAGAAAAAAAGAGGTCAGGAATTACCTGTATATGTTCCCGGGGTCACGTCGGGCAAATTCGACCAAGTGTACCAGAGGTGGAGTTGGATTTCTCCACTCACTAGGGGTGCAAGGCTGGGGTACAGGTAGTGCCTCTACCCTTGGTAGACTGGGGGGCTCCCAGGACGAGCAGTGGTGCCCCTAGAACAGGGGAGCGAAGACCCGCGGGAATAACCCTAACTGTATAAGGAAAGTAGGGCCAAGAACGCGATATTGGGTTACATTAGCAATCGTCTTGCTTACTTAAAAATAGGATCTTTTATCTCTCCCATGGCCAACCGCACTATGAGCGTCGTAAATTATGTCGTATAGTGGCCCCTGGTGTATGAATATGCGGTACACTTGTTGGGGGTCTACTGCGGAGTCTGCTGCTGTTGCTGTTGTTGTTGAATTAATTAACTTTCGTTTTATTCCCCACTTCAGTCTCTTCTCTGTTTCATCTACGGTGACCAGAACGTCTTCCCCGAACAAGTTTTTCACATCGTATCGCGACAACAAGACATATTCATGGAAAGCTTTTGCTGTCTTCTTAAGTTTAGCTGCTTTTACTTCACCAATGTATTTCGTTAACTTTTTATGACTAAAAATCTTTCAATGTTCCCCGCCGCATTTTGACAACATTTGGCGTATCTGAAGCCCAAATTCTTGTTTGTGACGAACTTCTTCGTCTCTATTTTCATTTCCACCTCCTTGTTCACAAGTCAATAAAGAAGCTGGAGCAAGAGAACTTGAAAGTACTGATTCAAGTGTAACAATCGTGAGGGGTACCTGACTGACACTGATATATATGACTGACTCCGCCCTATGTCGTCACCTCACTTTATTCGGTCAGGTGACGATCAACCAATCATGAGCCTGCCTTCTTCGCTAAGTAGGTAGTAACAAATTGTGCGTATCTGGACAACTCATGTTTACTCTGTCAGAGTCGATAGTCCCCTTGTTGATTTAGCTGAGTGTTGTGAAGGCCCTGGGTACCAGGCCAATAATGCAGTTCTGGTTACTACGTACAATATATATATATATATATATATATATATATATATATATATATATATATATATATATATATATATATATATATATATATATATAAAAGTTTGTGAGGGTACCACCTCTGGTGCCAATGTGGGGACCCATAGCCTCGGAGAAGAAAATAAAAAGTATTCAGAGGAGACCTTGTGGTTTCTCACTGAACACTAATATTATCTTCTCCTACCACCCCCATTCTTTTGTATGTACACATATATATTTACTTTATTTGAACTTTGTTACAAAAAAGGAGTTACATATGGGTTACAAAGATGGTTATCATAGGTTGTCGAGTTCCTCCAGCTCCTCAGATGGCGGGCAGGAACCCTGGATGCAGTGCGCATTTCCCCTCTGTATCGCCACGCTGAGGCGCTGGAAAAGAAAGCTGGCAGCTCTAGGGTCCCTTGTTGTTTCAATGAGCCTAGAACCAAGTTCCTTCAAAAAACTGGTAGCACTTTTACCCCAGGCGCCGAATGTCTCAGCAGCAATGGGGACAAAATTGTAGTGGTGATCCATTTCTCTATACTTACGGGATTTGGCTGCTTCCCTGTGGGTGGCAGCACCACCTGGTTGTGCAACACTGTGGTCAATGTAGGTGTTAGCTAGGGTTGATATGCACGTGTAGTCCCATACCAACTGTTTGCCATTCTTCCAGGGGTTCACTGTGATACCATCCGGGCGACCAATAAGAGCATCAGAGTTACGGGGCGTTAGGTAACGGGGCTCTCTTTCAGCTGGGCATCCAGCTGTGGTGCGGCTCCTCTTGATGATGTCGTTAACTTCACTGTGCCTCGAGTGCCATTCCCCTGTGCTTTGGCAGAGTAGGCCATGGTGGCCGTACCTGTCAGCCACCACCTCGCCGCAAATACACCTATATCTGGTGTGGATTGGGGCAGCAAGGCGGAGAGCCACAGCAATTCGGAGGGCGTGTGGTGTGAGACGCGTGCCAGTTGCCGACATTGGGGTTGCTAACAGGAAATCCCCTGCATGTGAGGCTGCTACTGCTGTGAGGCGAGCAATGTCGTGTTGTGTTGTTGCAGCACCCAGGCACTCTGCAGCAACTTGGTCTACATTGGGACCATCCCAGCTGGATTGCTTGTGGGTTTTTGGGGATAGTGGTTGAGGTGATGGGCCTGCACGAGAGGCCCACTCTGTGGCACAGCGTGTAAAATTGGGATCATGTACACCTGCCAGCTGATGTAAGTGGGCAGGTAGAATTTCCTTCACAAGGTCGTCGGGTGCTGATAAGGAGGAAAGGAAGGCTGGAACAGCGATTTGCGTTGCTGTTCGAACTCCGAGGCCCCCAAGTCTTACAGGAAGAGAGGCTTGTTTCCACTGTAGGTCATCAAGAGAGAGGTTAAGGGCTTTTTCTAGGATTGATTTAAGTAACCGGTCATACTCACTTAGTTTTTGGCTACTGTAAGATGGTGAACACCTCAGAAAGTAGGTTAACCTGGGGAGGGACAGACATCTGGTGATGAGGTAGAGTGCATCATGAGCATCAATATCCTCAATCCTCCCATCCATCCTCTTAAGGTCGGCGATTTTCTTATCAAGGACCTCATCGATAGCTTTCAACCCCAGGGCAGCTCCTAGGAGGGTGCTGTCTTCAGGTTTAGTTTTATGGATATTTGGCAGAAGACCCTCAATTCTCTCTACGATGCCCTGGTTGGAACATATTATTTCACATTTAGAAGGGTTCAGGGTGAGGCCTAAAACAGCACCTTGCTCCTGGATTTTTCTGATGTCCTCCAGGAGGGAGTCTTGGGAACCAGCTAGGGTACCATAATCCAAGAACCAGATGTTAAGCTCGCTGGACAGGACCTCTGTGACTTGTTTGATGACTAAGCAGAAAAGGAGAGAAGCAAGGGGGTTACCCTGATTGGACGCCTTCCCGCGAGTCAATTTCATGTTCGCCAAAAAGTAGCTTAAGATCCATACTGTAGCATGAATGTACAAAAGGGTAGAGGGAAGGGAAATGACTATGAACCGCACCGTATATATATATATATATATATATATATATATATATATATATATATATATATATATATATATATATATATATATATATTATTAAATATGACCGAAAAAGTAAGATTAATAATTCTAACACGAATTTTCTCAATCTTTCGTACATTACGCTTCACTGTTGGAGGTAAATCAAAAATCACTTCTCCAAAATTCATTTTTATTTCTAGTTTGACGCGACACGGGCGCGTTTCGTAAAACTTATTACATTTTCAAAGACTTCACAAATACACAACTGATTAGAACTTACGTCTCTCTGATATTATATCTACATTTGAGTGAGGTGGGAAGGGTGATGTGGCATTAACACAAGACAGAACAGGAGGGGATATTAATAGGGTATTAAAAGTATCAACACAAGACAGAACAGAAACAATGGGTATTGAATAGAAGTGTTTGTAGAAAGCCTATTGGTCCATATTTCTTGATGCTTCTATATTGGAGCGGAGTCTTGAGGTGGGTAGAATATAGTTGTGCAATAATTGGCTGTTGATTGCTGGTGTTGACTTCTTGATGTGTAGTGCCTCGCAAACGTCAAGCCGCCTGCTATCGCTGTATCTATTGATGATTTCTGTGTTGTTTACTAGGATTTCTCTGGCGATGGTTTGGTTATGGGAAGAGATTATATGTTCCTTAATGGAGCCCTGTTGCTTATGCATCGTTAAACGCCTAGAAAGAGATGTTGTTGTCTTGCCTATATACTGGGTTTTTTGGAGCTTACAGTCCCCAAGTGGGCATTTGAAGGCATAGACGACGTTAGTCTCTTTTAAAGCGTTCTGTTTTGTGTCTGGAGAGTTTCTCATGAGTAGGCTGGCCGTTTTTCTGGTTTTATAGTAAATCGTCAGTTGTATCCTCTGATTTTTGTCTGTAGGGATAACGTTTCTATTAACAATATCTTTCAGGACCCTTTCCTCCGTTTTATGAGCTGTGGAAAAGAAGTTCCTGTAAAATAGTCTAATAGGGGGTATAGGTGTTGTGTTAGTTGTCTCTTCAGAGGTTGCATGGCTTTTCACTTTCCTTCTTATGATGTCTTCGATGAAACCATTGGAGAAGCCGTTATTGACTAGGACCTGCCTTACCCTACAGAGTTCTTCGTCGACTTGCTTCCATTCTGAGCTGTGGCTGAGAGCACGGTCGACGTATGCGTTAACAACACTCCTCTTGTACCTGTCGGGGCAGTCGCTGTTGGCATTTAGGCACATTCCTATGTTTGTTTCCTTAGTGTAGACTGCAGTGTGGAAACCTCCGCTTTTTTCCATGACTGTTACATCTAGAAAAGGCAGCTTCCCATCCTTTTCCGTCTCGTAAATGAAACGCAGCACGGAACTCTGCTCAAATGCCTCCTTCAGCTCCTGCAGATGTCTGACATCAGGTACCTGTGTAAAAATGTCGTCAACATACCTGCAGTATATGGCCGGTTTCAAGTTCATGTCGACTAAGACTTTTTGCTCGATGGTACCCATGTAGAAGTTTGCAAACAGGACACCTAGGGGAGAACCCATGGCGACCCCATCTACTTGCTTATACATGTGCCCATCCGGGCTCAAGAAGGGTGCCTCTTTAGTACAAGCTTGGAGTAGTTTCCTCAGAATACTTTCTGGCATGTCAAGAGGAGTACAGGCTGGATCACGATACACTCTGTCGGCTATCATTCCGATTGTCTCGGAATGATAGCCGACATTACATCATTACATTACATCATTACATCTCTGTAGCTATAAGAGATACACTCTGATAGCCGACAGAGTGTATCGTGATCCAGCCTGTACTCCTCTTGACATGCCAGAAAGTATTCTGAGGAAACTACTCCAAGCTTGTGTTAGAATTATTAATCTTACTTTTTCGGTCATATTTAATAATATATGTCTACAGGAAAGACTGCTACCAAAATATACTAATATATATATATATATATATATATATATATATATATATATATATATATATATATATATATATATATATATATATATATATATATATATATATATATATATATATATACACATATACATATATATATACACACATATACATATATATATACACATATACATATATATATACACATATACATATATATATACACATATACATATATATATACACATATACATATATATATACACATATACATATATATATACACATATACATATATTAGTATATTTTGGTAGCAGTCTTTCCTGTAGACATATATTATTATATATGACCGAAAAAGTAAGATTAATAATTCTAACACGAATTTTCTCAATCTTTCGTACATTACGCTTCACTGTTGGAGGTAAATCAAAAATCACTTCTCCAAAATTCATTTTTATTTCTAGTCTGACGCGACACGGGCGCGTTTCGTAAAATTTATTACATTATCAAAGACTTCACAAATACACAACAGATTAGAACTTATGTATCTCTGATTTTATATCTACATTTGAGTGAGGTGGGAGGGGGGATGTGACATTAACACAAGACAGAACAAGAGGGGATATTAATAGGGTATTAAAAGTATCAACACAAGACAGAACAGAAACAATGGGTATTGAATAGAAGTGTTTGTAGAAAGCCTATTGGTCCATATTTCTTGATGCTTCTATATTGGAGCATCAAGAAATATTACTAGGATTTCTCTGGCGATGGTTTGGTTGTGGGAAGAGATTATATGTTCCTTAATGGAGCCCTGTTGCTTATGCATCGTTAAACGCCTAGAAAGAGATGTTGTTGTCTTGCCTATATACTGGGTTTTTTGGAGCTTACAGTCCCCAAGTGGGCATTTGAAGGCATAGACGACGTTAGTCTCTTTTAAAGCGTTCTGTTTTGTGTCTGGAGAGTTTCTCAAGAGTAGGCTGGCCGTTTTTCTGGTTTTATAGTAAATCGTCAGTTGTATCCTCTGATTTTTGTCTGTAGGAATAACGTTTCTATTAACAATATCTTTCAGGACCCTTTCCTCCATTTTATGAGCTGTGGAAAAGAAGTTCCTGTAAAATAGTCTAATAGGGGGTATAGGTGTTGTGTTAGTTGTCTCTTCAGAGGTTGCATGGCTTTTCACTTTCCTTCTTATGATGTCTTCGACGAAACCATTGGAGAAGCCGTTATTGACTAGGACCTGCCTTACCCTACAGAGTTCTTCGTCGACTTGCTTGCATTCTGAGCTGTGGCTGAAATATGGACCAATAGGCTTTCTACAAACAATTCTATTCAATATCCATTGTTTCGTGTTCTGTCTTGTGTTGATGAAATTAATACCCTATTAATACTCTTGTTCTGTCTTGTGTTGATGAAATTAATACCCTATTAATACCATATCTTGTTCTGTCTTGTGTTAATGCCACATCACCCCTTCCACCTCACTCAAATGTAGATATAAAATCGGAGATGCGTAAGTTCTATTCAGTTGTGTATTTGTGAACTAAAGTCTTTGAAAATGTAATAAGTTTTACGAAACGCGCTCGTGTCGCGTCAGACTACAAATAAAAATGAATTTTGGAGAATTGATTTTTGATTTACCTCCAACAGTGAAACGAAATGTACGAAAGATTGAGAAAATTCGTGTTAGAATTATTAATCTTACTTTTTCGGTCATATTTAATAATATATGTCTACAGGAAAGACTGCTACCAAAATATACTAATATATATATATATATATATATATATATATATATATATATATATATATATATATATATATATATATATATATATATATATATATATATATATATGTATATATATGTATATATGTATATATGTATATATGTATATATATATATATGTATATATGTATATATGTATATATATGTATATATACATATATACATATATACATATATACATATCCACTTGACCATCACGACCGGACATAATGAGGTGATAGCCGAGGCTATTTGAACCACCCCACCGCCGGCACTCGGATAGTAATCTTGGGCATAGCATTTTACCAAATCACCTCATTCTTTGGGGCACACGTGAGGAACACAAATGCGAACAAGCCTGAATGGTCCCCAGGACAATATGCAACTGAAAACTCACCCCCCAGAAGTGACTCGAACCCATACTCCCAGATGCCACGCAACTGGTATGTACAAGACGCCTTAATCCACTTGACCATCACGACCGGACATAATGAGGTGATAGCCGAGGCTATTTGAACCACCCCACCGCCGGCACTCGGATAGTAATCTTGGGCATAGCATTTTACCAAATCACCTCATTCTTTGGGGCACACGTGAGGAACACAAATGCGAACAAGCCTGAATGGTCCCCAGGACAATATGCAACTGAAAACTCACCCCCCAGAAGTGACTCGAACCCATACTCCCAGATGCCACGCAACTGGTATGTACAAGACGCCTTAATCCACTTGACCATCACGACCGGACATAATGAGGTGATAGCCGAGGCTATTTGAACCACCCCACCGCCGGCACTCGGATAGTAATCTTGGGCATAGCATTTTACCAAATCACCTCATTCTTTGGGGCACACGTGAGGAACACAAATGCGAACAAGCCTGAATGGTCCCCAGGACAATATGCAACTGAAAACTCACCCCCCAGAAGTGACTCGAACCCATACTCCCAGATGCCACGCAACTGGTATGTACAAGACGCCTTAATCCACTTGACCATCACGACAGTGGATTAAGGCGTCTTGTACATACCAGTTGCGTGGCATCTGGGAGTATGGGTTCGAGTCACTTCTGGGGGGTGAGTTTTCAGTTGCATATTGTCCTGGGGACCATTCAGGCTTGTTCGCATTTGTGTTCCTCACGTGTGCCCCAAAGAATGAGGTGATTTGGTAAAATGCTATGCCCAAGATTACTATCCGAGTGCCGGCGGTGGGGTGGTTCAAATAGCCTCGGCTATCACCTCATTATGTCCGGTCGTGATGGTCAAGTGGATTAAGGCGTCTTGTACATACCAGTTGCGTGGCATCTGGGAGTATGGGTTCGAGTCACTTCTGGGGGGTGAGTTTTCAGTTGCATATTGTCCTGGGGACCATTCAGGCTTGTTCGCATTTGTGTTCCTCACGTGTGCCCCAAAGAATGAGGTGATTTGGTAAAATGCTATGCCCAAGATTACTATCCGAGTGCCGGCGGTGGGGTGGTTCAAATAGCCTCGGCTATCACCTCATTATGTCCGGTCGTGATGGTCAAGTGGATTAAGGCGTCTTGTACATACCAGTTGCGTGGCATCTGGGAGTATGGGTTCGAGTCACTTCTGGGGGGTGAGTTTTCAGTTGCATATTGTCCTGGGGACCATTCAGGCTTGTTCGCATTTGTGTTCCTCACGTGTGCCCCAAAGAATGAGGTGATTTGGTAAAATGCTATGCCCAAGATTACTATCCGAGTGCCGGCGGTGGGGTGGTTCAAATAGCCTCGGCTATCACCTCATTATGTCCGGTCGTGATGGTCAAGTGGATTAAGGCGTCTTGTACATACCAGTTGCGTGGCATCTGGGAGTATGGGTTCGAGTCACTTCTGGGGTGTGAGTTTTCAGTTGCATATTGTCCTGGGGACCATTCAGGCTTGTTCGCATATATATATATATATATATATATATATATATATATATATATATATATATATATATATATATATATACATATATATATATTAGTATATTTTGGTAGCAGTCTTTCCTGTAGACATATATTATTAAATATGACCGAAAAAGTAAGATTAATAATTCTAACACGAATTTTCTCAATCTTTCGTACATTACGCTTCACTGTTGGAGGTAAATCAAAAATCACTTCTCCAAAATTCATTTTTATTTCTAGTCTGACGCGACACGGGCGCGTTTCGTAAAACTTATTACATTTTCAAAGACTTCACAAATACACAACTGATTAGAACTTACGTCTCTCTGATATTATATCTACATTTGAGTGAGGTGGGAAGGGTGATGTGGCATTAACACAAGACAGAACAGGAGGGGATATTAATAGGGTATTAAAAGTATCAACACAAGACAGAACAGAAACAATGGGTATTGAATAGAAGTGTTTGTAGAAAGCCTATTGGTCCATATTTCTTGATGCTTCTATATTGGAGCGGAGTCTTGAGGTGGGTAGAATATAGTTGTGCAATAATTGGCTGTTGATTGCTGGTGTTGACTTCTTGATGTGTAGTGCCTCGCAAACGTCAAGCAGCCTGCTATCGCTGTATCTATCGATGATTTCTGTGTTGTTTACTAGGATTTCTCTGGCGATGGTTTGGTTATGGGAAGAGATTATATGTTCCTTAATGGAGCCCTGTTGCTTATGCATCGTTAAACGCCTAGAAAGAGATGTTGTTGTCTTGCCTATATACTGGGTTTTTTGGAGCTTACAGTCCCCAAGTGGGCATTTGAAGGCATAGACGACGTTAGTCTCTTTTAAAGCGTTCTGTTTTGTGTCTGGAGAGTTTCTCATGAGTAGGCTGGCCGTTTTTCTGGTTTTATAGTAAATCGTCAGTTGTATCCTCTGATTTTTGTCTGTAGGGATAACGTTTCTATTAACAATATCTTTCAGGACCCTTTCCTCCGTTTTATGAGCTGTGGAAAAGAAGTTCCTGTAAAATAGTCTAATAGGGGGTATAGGTGTTGTGTTAGTTGTCTCTTCAGAGGTTGCATGGCTTTTCACTTTCCTTCTTATGATGTCTTCGATGAAACCATTGGAGAAGCCGTTATTGACTAGGACCTGCCTTACCCTACAGAGTTCTTCGTCGACTTGCTTCCATTCTGAGCTGTGGCTGAGAGCACGGTCGACGTATGCGTTAACAACACTCCACTTGTACCTGTCGGGGCAGTCGCAGTTGGCATTTAGGCACATTCCTATGTTTGGGTTGATGATACTAGTCCTCTTAGTCTTCAATATGCCTGTACGCTGGTCGTGCAAAGAGCAGCGCCAGCACTCTCATATTCTGTGTCCACCGATCCATCTGTGAAGATGTGGGTGGCTCCTGCTACTGCTATGCTTTACATTTGCTCTTCTATTATGCGCCTTAGGATTGTCGGATCATAGGCAGCCTTTTTCATTGGGAGACTTTTTATTACTATTTTGAAAGTAGGCTCTTCCCACGGCGCGGAAGGAGTGTAATTTGGGTGTGGATGATCACCCTCTCTATCGAGAATCA
Organism: Procambarus clarkii; assembly: GCF_040958095.1. Taxonomy (NCBI): domain Eukaryota; kingdom Metazoa; phylum Arthropoda; class Malacostraca; order Decapoda; family Cambaridae; genus Procambarus; species Procambarus clarkii. The sequence continues at coordinate 20,797,527 of NC_091232.1, forward strand.
TGTTTTTTAAATGTAGTCTGTTTAGGACTTTTCCTGCTCTTGCAACCCAAGAGTTTATATTGTTTTGGCCTAGTCCAACCACCAAGGCCTGTCGTACTGGGATTGGATCAGATGAAATAATTATCTTACTGACAATTGTAGCTGTCCTTTGTGATATTCTTTCTTGTAGAGAGGGCAAACCCGTCTCCAGTCTAAGAGTTTCAAGCCTGGTCCACATGGGGGCTCCCAGTGCAACTCTCATAGCATTGTTTTGGGCAACTTCAAGCTTATTCCACTGTTGGTGTGATAAATTTGTGAGTGCAGGTGCGGCATAATCGATCACTGATCTGACTGCCTGTACATAGTATGTGCTAAGGACTTGCAAATTGGCTCCTCCAGAAAGGGAGGTTTGTTGGATATTTCCAACACCGAATACAACATTGTTGTATTCTCATTACTTATTACTAACCATACTAATTATTGTAGTAAGTAAAATTAACATCACGTAGAATTCTCATGTACTAATAATTCATCTGTGCAGTAGGCTAGAATTCTCACGTCATCTGACGCCAGTATTGCGTCAGATTTCCTTACAGTAAACACATTATATCCAATGTATGTGAGAATTATATTCGATTCTCCATAATTAAGGCATTCTGTATGATAACTAATTGCAGACGAATTGATCTCTAACTAAAAGCCGAATAGAGCGTTGGAATCATAGCGTCTATCTCGTGATAAAGTTAACGTCACCAGTGAATGCCATGGGGAGACATTAATTCCTCTCCCTTATATATTTACTATTCCTAAATTGGTAAATAACAATATTTTCTTCCTCTAAATAATAAACCCGTCCAGTCTTCAACGTTTCAAGCGTAAATGCGAGAAATATTAATGTTCGAGACAATAATTTGTTTTATGAACGCGGACTCGGCGTGGGTAGGGGAAGGCCAGCTCAGTACACGTGGAGAGCCGTTCAGAGGCAGACCTGCGCTTACCGTACTCATAAGAAGACGCCATTGCCCAGCAACTAGGGCAGGCGTTATCCATCCTCAGATGAAAGTCGCCACTGTGAGGCGTGAATAACCTTGCAGATAGTATCTTCAGCTAGTGCTGGTGTCGAATAAGGAGCCCTTTGACTTGGTTCTTGACGATACGTGACCGGCCAGCGAAGCGCGTCACTATCCAGGATAGGGTTAACCAGAGCCTGGGACGCGAAGCACGGCAATCTTAATACTTATACAGTGCCCACAGCTAAGTATATTCTTTTATGTGATGCATCGGGTAAAAGGTTTAATAGTAGCAGGGTGATTGTCCGTTATGACGCACGATAACATCTAATAACAGGTGATTAAAATTTGTCACCTGTAACTCTTAATTTTCTTGAATATATAGATTCAGTAGGTAAATCAGTTGCTACTGTAAAATATCCGTCTTGCAGCGCGAGAGAAGAATTCTCCATGCTGCCTTCTCCCATATTAACCCGTTCCACTCGTCAGTCGACCGAGTCCAGAGAATAAGAGGAACTTCCATAGCTTTCTAAAGGAATCTTCATTAAGCTAAGATTTATTTCCTTTTATGATTCTATTGCAATTTCTTGTGTGCAGAATTCTTTGGGATTAATATGTGGTTTACTGTAATTCATTACTATGCTCATAATCTATGTTCCCCTTTATGGTAATGATATCAGTTTCAATATTATTTTTATAGGATTAGATTATTATTAATTGAATTAGTGAACGAACCACACTAATTCCTGGACCTACTTACCTCCAGTAATAACCCCCCAATGTAGGTGTTTGATGTTTGTTTCATTTAATAATACAGCCCATTAATTATTTCTATGATCATATTTTCTAGTTTTTATCCATAGTTACTGGTTTCATCTAGGAATTATCTAATGATCAGAAATTCTCAGTTTCCCTCTTTACTATAAAAGCGGGTGGTCCTTCGTAATTTAATTTACTACATTAATATTTAAATAATCATTTTCAAGCCCCAAATATCCCACAAGGTTAGCGACCTGAGGATTGCCGTCCGGGCCGCAGTTCGCTCTCTCAAGTAAGTGACCTCAGCATTAAAATTCATGTGTGTGTCCAGGATGATTCCTAGATACTGATAGGTGTCGACCCATTCTATTGGTTGACCCTGTACTGTGAGTTGGATGTTGGGCTTCGCTATTTTTATGGGCATGGCCTTTGACTTTGAGGGGTTGAGTTTGATCCCAATCTGTTTTTGCATCTTTACTGATGCAGTCTAAGCATTTGGGTGCAAGGCGCGCCGCATCCCTTCCATTTATAATGATGACAAAGTCGTCCGCGTAGTTTAACAGCCTGCAGTGATGTGGGAGCTTCAACCTCATTATTCTTTCCATTAAACAGTTGAAGAGAAGAGAGCTGAGAATACCTCCTTGCGGTGTACCATTTTCATGTCTTTTGTACTCAGAGACTGTGCCATGAAGTTTTACTCTTGCTTCTCTGTTTATGAGACAGTTTTTGGTCCAGGAGAGCAGGTTGCCTCTGATCTCTTTGTCAATGAGGCAGCAGAGAATAGGTGGGGCGCTAGCCAGTTCAAAGGCTTTTTCGAGGTCCAGGAATATCAGCATTCCTGGTCTGTCATTCGAGTGGGCTAACAGAGTTGTAATACATTCCACTGTGCCAACCCCTCTTCTATAGGCATACATATCATGGTGCAGTTTAGGCATTTTCCACTCCAGTCTGTTGAGTGCCATTCTGTCAGCCGTCTTGCGCTGCACAGCTTTGGAGAGAGATGGGCCTGGGATTAGCTGGATCTTTGGGTTTTGTTATCGGCACTATGTCTGCTCTATTCCAAGCAGAAGGTCTAGTTTGAGAAGTCCAGGCTAAATTAATTAACCTTAGGTATGCAGCGTCTCCCTCTGGGCCGAGGTTTCTAATCATTTTATAGGTTATTTTGTCGGCTCCAGGGAATGTATCCTTGGAGTTTTTCTTAGCCCGATTGAGCTCATCCAGTGTGAAGGGGGCATTAGTGTCAGAGACTTCTTCACATGCTGTAAGGATTCTGTGCCACCTATCTTCCTCTAGTACGGTCTGTACTGCTAATACATCTGGTAGAAGTTGATTGCTGGCTGCTCTGTCTGCAAACCTGGTTGCCAGTACTTCGGTTCCTGTTGAGGATCCTTGGGGTGTGGAGCTTTAGGCGTTTTATTCCCTTTGGCCCGGTGAATTTGCTGCCACATCTCTCCGAGAGAGGTGTGTTCATTCAGGTGTGAACACCATTCCAGCCACTTTTGTTCTTTTATTTGTCTGGTAAACATGGTACATGTTTGTTAATGTACATGTTCTGGTAAACGATGTACATGTTCCTTGACCTCACAAAGTAAGATCCTGTTGCGGTCACTTGGCTGCTTTTTGTATAGCTTTCTTGTTCTATTGAGTCTATGGTTGAGTTCTTTGACACGTTCGCAATAGTACCAATGATCTTTATGGTGTCCGGTGGACTGTTTTTTCAGTGGGATTGAGTGGTTGGCTGCACTTTGAATCGCTTTGACAAATTCTTGTTCTGCCTGATTAATGTCTTCGGGAAGATCATAGTTTCTTTGCCACTCTGAAATGAGGTTTTGAAATCGGCCCCAGTTTGCTAAAGCAAAGTTCCAGGCTTCAGATGGAGGCGGAGGTGGGGTGGGTAGGTCTAACTGAAGATCAATTTGGACCCCATAGTGGTCGCTTGTGAGTGTGGGCTCAACTGACCATGTTGCTGCATCTCTTAGAAAGGCTGAAACGAAGGTTAGGTCTAATCTGCCTCCTTGGATGTGGGTAGGTTCATTCTTGTTTAGGATTTGTATTTCTGGAAGCTGGTCCAGTAGATGTGTAATGTGTATGCCGGCTTCATTTGTTCTGTTTGAGCCCAGTGCCAATCGATGATGGGCATTAAAATCTCCACAAATGATTGTGTTTGCTGTTGTCGCGTGTCCAAATAACACAGAGAGATCCATTTCGGCTTGTGGAGACCTGTACACATTGAACACTTCAAGTTTGTCGTGTCTTAGCTCAATGGTGACTCCCATTACCTCTGTCCCTGCTCCACAATTGGGTGGGCTGGTTATGGATTTGGAGATCAGGTCACATTTTACATAGATTGCACATCCCCTGGATTGCCCATTGATCCATGGAAGGAAGAAACCTCGATAGCCTGAGATTTTAGGTTCTAATCCGGCTCGAAGCAAGCTCTCCTGTAGTATCAGGATGTCTATGCCCTTGGTTGCTGCTATGCATTGCAAGTGTTGCAATTTAGTGCGCAGTCCTTGCGCATTCCATTGCAGGATCTTTAGACCTCTAGGTTCTTGGAATTTGCTGATAATTCCGTGGTATCCATGGAGTCTGATGAACACGCCATGGAAGTTGCAATTGGTGTATAGGTTCTTAGTGTACCCGAAATTGACTCATCAATGTCGCTTTCCGACGAGCTGGACTCTATATGTTTTTTATGGGGGTGTCTCCTGCCCCGCTGTCTTGACGGTGTGGATATTACATCTTCGAATTTTTTGAGCTTGTGCTCAATTGTCTTCAGAGTCTCTGTGGTTTGCTTGATTCCATGTGAAGACAGCAGACTTTCGATCAACTCAGTGACCAAAGTTTTGAGCATTGGCCAGAGAGCGTTCAGTTCAGTGGGAGCACTATTTAATGTTGTGCAGGTTTGGGGCCTAGTAGCTTTTAGACCTTTCTCGGTGGTAACTTTGGCACTGGAATTGCTACTCCTATTGGCCCCAGTGTACTTGCTGGATGAAATGGGAGGCCGACTGCTTTGAACATGATTCTTGTGTCTTCCATCTTTCTTTTTGTCCTGTACTGTCTTCTCACCCTTCACCATGGCCGATGGTGAAGGGCCGTGTGCCCCCTCTTCTTGAATGGGTAGACCCCACGCGGTTTTAGTGGGCATGTGAGCTGGTATTCGTTTTGGTGGGGGTTTCGGCTCTGCTGTAGGCGTGGCGGGGTTCGTTTGAAGCCTTTTGAGCCTTTCAAGTTCCAGGCATGATGTGCCTTGGAACAATTTGGGGATTTTGCCTGAACAGGGTGGTTTGCCTTGAATTTATCAACACATGTTTTTGTATCATGGGGCTGACATGATCATGGATACTTATCGGGCCACAGTCCTGTTGCAGTTTGCAGTTGCAGCTGTAGTGTCACGTTTGTCGGCCTATACTCTAACTCGTATATTCGAATATATATGGTATCTATCAGAGCCCAGCGATTACCGAATTCTGCGACGATAATGCTTAGACGGGATAGGATACACTTAAACCTGCTGAAAACGGTGGTAGACGAAAAACTACTTTGCTCTGACCGGAATAGAATCGTCACATCTACACAGCTCAACCAGGTACTTAAGAATGGCGTCCCCTGGCGGGAACATTGGTGGCGGTGTCCCCTTGTCTTCAAGATGGCCAATCAGGTGCTATCATGGGCCAGATTGAACGTGCCGGCACCAATGAAAAGGACGCTGCCGGTGATGTGACGTCACCGGCCAGGGAAAACTGTTATACTTGGACACAGTGCCTGGTCTCTCTCCCTCTTCCTGTATCTGGGAGACTGGGACCAAAATTCATGCTAATTATGTAGCTTCTTATCCAGAAATGCAACAACAACTATCGCTAGTTTTCTGGACAGCCGAGGGTGCCTGCTTTTGCTGACCGAAGCAAACGGTCAAATTCAGACGTAATTTATGAGAGGACAGGTTGGATTTGGATGCATTTAGGTTTTCGTTGGGATGAATTAGCTTAAATTTGATATGATATAGTAAATTTGCTTAAAATTTAGTTACATTTGGCGTCTGTTAGGATAAATTTTAGTTGAATTTTGCTTAGATAAAATTTTAATAGGGGAATGTATATGTGGGTGCATATAAGCACATGTTTGTATTTGTGAAGAAAAATATATATAGTATATTATATAGTGCATAGTAGGCTGAGAAGTGCGTTCTGGCTACTAGGTACGACATATATATATATATTTATATATATATATATATATATATATATATATATATATATATATATATATATATATATATATATATATATATATATATATATATATATATTTATATATATATATATATATATATATATATATATATATATATATATATATATATATATATATATATATATATATATATATATATATATATATATTTATATATATATATATATTTATATATATATATATATATATATATATATATATATATATATATATATATATATATATATATATATATATATATATATATATATATATATATGTCGTACCTAGTAGCCAGAACGCACATCTCAGCCTACTATGCACTATATACTATACTATATATATTTTTCTTCACAAATACAAACATGTGCTTATATGCACCCACATATACATTCCCCTATTAAAATTTTATCTAAGCAAAATTCAACTAAAATTTATCCTAACAGACGCCAAATGTAACTAAATTTTAAGCAAATTTACTATATCATATCAAATTTAAGCTAATTCATCCCAACGAAAACCTAAATGCATCCAAATCCAACCTGTCCTCTCATAAATTACGTCTGAATTTGACCGTTTGCTTCGGTCAGCAAAAGCAGGCACCCTCGGCTGTCCAGAAAACTAGCGATAGTTGTTGTTGCATTTCTGGATAAGAAGCTACATAATTAGCATGAATTTTGGTCCCAGTCTCCCAGATACAGGAAGAGGGAGAGAGACCAGGCACTGTGTCCAAGTATAACAGTTTTCCCTGGCCGGTGACGTCACATCACCGGCAGCGTCCTTTTCATTGGTGCCGGCACGTTCAGTCTGGCCCATGATAGCACCTGATTGGCCGTCTTGAAGACAAGGGGACACCGCCACCAATGTTCCCGCCAGGGGACGCCATTCTGAAGTACCTGGTTGAGCTGTGTAGATGTGACGATTCTGTTCCGGTCAGAGCAAAGTAGTTTTTCCGTCTACCACCGTTTTCAGCAGGTTTAAATGTATCCTATCCCGTCTAAGCATTCTCGTCGCAGAATTCGGTAATCGCTGGGCTCTGATAGATACCATATATATTCGAATATACGAGTTAGAGTATAGGCCGACAAACGTGACACTATAGCTGCAACTGCAAACTGCAACAGGACTGTGGCCCGATAAGTATCCATGATCATCTGCCCAATTAAGAGCGATCCGTCACCATATCGCTAAGTTCAGTGTGTACAGATAATCTGGTTTACCATTCCATGTGTTTGAGTTAAAATGTCTGAAGTCATTATCACAAAATAGTGGGGATTGTGTGTACTTTGTTTATTTAGTCCATTCTGCCGTCCACCCCGTGTACTTATCACGTGGTGCCCATCGCCACTTCATTAGCGTGTTCTTCAGTATGCCTTCAACAAAGCGCGCTAGTTAAATAATCTCCAGTGTGCGACGGATCCCGGAGAAACTTGACCTTGGAATCTTGGGCGTGTTCCAACACAGGCCTTACACCCCAGAACCCCTAAGATGCTTTAGATGTCAGAGATTTAGGAATCACAAAGATGGCTGCCAACGCCCAGTGAGGTACGGAGTCTGCAGCCAGCCCCATGATACAAAAACATGTATTGATAAATTCAAGGCAAACCACCCTGTTCAGGCATGTCTGAAAATCCGACACCATTTTATAATCAGACAGATAATAATTGCTGCTGTATTACCAACAAGTAACCTATAGAAAACGTAACTTGTAGTGGAATTACCGTCTAAAGAAAACGGGATATCATCACCACATACTATTATAATTCACCAGCTATTCTGCTGAGAATTATTCTTAAATACATTAGTCTTTGGACTTTACCATCATAAAACCATCTCATATAAATTAACTTAATTATCAATATTAAAGTAGAGTAAATGTGACCCTTCTATCACTTTCTGTCATGTGGACAATGTAAGCCAGGCGTCAGGGAGGAAGAAGGGGCAGCCATTGTTGATACGAGACCAGAGGCTCACACAGGAGCAAATTCGGCTCCTGTTAATTTTACTTGGACGTAGTGTTATGGAAACCAAAGGTGTACCATTTTCAACACGCTGTCAACAAATTCAAGTTAAGTGTTCTTTCCGAAACCCGTTTATTTTCATTTATGGCCATTAATGTCATTATATAGGGTGACCCGGTTAGAGCACGTGGTAGCCTCAAACTAAAGGTAATTAAGCCAGGTCTTCATGTTCCATGTACAGTTTTCTCTGAAATACTTGTCATATATAGAATCTGGCTTTACAGCTAGCGCCCTTTTTGACAGGTCAAGACGAGGAAGACTTTGTGCACCAGTTACTGGGTGATGGAAGCTACCTCAAAGAGGATAATTTGGTGTCTACACCCTAGTTATACCTGGTGGACTAACCTGCTGTACTATAAGATAAGGAACCTTTTCAATGTATGTAGTTAATACTGTAGTTTGATTGGCTGCATATATATTCAAATAATATAAACCCCCCCTAATGTGTAGAGGATTGATTTGTGAGATTAAGAGATTATTGCAGAAATACAGTCCACTTATCATTATACAAACTGCTATCGAAGTATATAAATTAACGTAAATATAAATTCATATAAATTAAATAAATATAAATCTCACAGGTCGGTTCCCATATTATTTGGACCTTCGGAACCGGAATATTCGGTCCTTTGAACCCACATTTGGTCATCTTAGTACCGGATGAACCAGTTAACCAGTGGATTCATTAAATATACTAGTGCAGTGTTATTTAAACAAAGCCAGCAGTCAATGACGGCGGCGTTGACTCGTGCGAGTTCACGAGCCCCGCTCAGCCCAGATCAGCTTCGTCAGCGGTTTCATGTACATCCACAGATTTGGTGGCGTGTTATTCTGTGAAATGACAGTGCTAATATACAAGCCAGCCAAATTAGTGACTGTGTCGCGAGATTGTTCACGGATTTCGTGGTGTTAAATTTCGCGAGAGATTATCTACGAATTTTGTGGAGTTTATTTCGCGTGGTCACTAATAATATTTAATACTTCTTGATAATATTAGAAGTTTCATAGAGGCTAATTAAGAGGCTATTATCAATAATTGTGTATATTATTTCTCCAAAATAGAGAATTATTTAATATATATTGCACTAGTGATCACAGTATAATATTTACTAATTGCCAACCCACAACAGGGTAGGTTATGACTAGTTGAACTATTATTGCTCATCCTAGTCCCATTATTACCATAGTCAGTTGTACTATATTGAATAACCTAACACCATTAATGAATGGTGCAGACCCTATTTTGGGTGTAATTTTTATCAACTCGAATTGAGTTGTATATATAATAAATTACTTATGATCATTACACCTTTGAGTGATTAATTAGTGTCTCTACCATCCTAGGGTGATATAGAAGAGCTAACCTAAAGGTACTTCCAGTGACACTGGTTTATCACTCAAATCATTAGTGTGTATGATTGTATATATATAATGTGTATTAATTTTTAGTGCTAAACTCTAGCAGAGGTAGGATTATTGCTTAGTGAGTGCAGAATTTACCCTAGGCTACCATCAGTGCTTGTTCAGTATTATGAGCGACCCAAGTACAAGTCCCACAAGGCTTCACCAACTAGCCAGTATGGATAATGCAGGGAGAATGAAAAGAACCCTTGCAGGTCTTAAAGGCCACTTAACAAGACAGATCAAGAAATGTGAAGATTTGTCACAACAATCTCAAGTTGATTATGCTGACCTGGAAAGCTATTATCAAGCAGCTGCAGGTAAATTTGAGCAAATCAAATGTCAAATAGCAACATATGTGGCTGAACTTGCCAACACCAATTTATCAGAAACAGAAATAGACGACATTATGGTTGATCTTGCGAATTATGAAGATCAAACTCAGGCCACGTTACAGCCTTATGTCAAATTAATTGCCCAGAACAAGGCAACAACAACAGCAACAACAACAACAGTTGCATCTAATACGAGTCAAGCAGAAGCTCGACTCCCTCCAATTAATTTACCCACTTTCTCAGGAAAAGATGATGAAGATTGGGACGAATTTTGGAACAAATTCGTTGACCTTGTAGACTCAAAACAATCTTTACCAAAGAGTAGTAAATTCTCTTATTTGCAAGGCCAATTATCAGGTGAGGCTAAAACAGTAGTATCCCATCTGAGATTAACTAATGACGGCTATGATCTGGCAGTAAAACTCCTCAAGGATAATTATGCTGATCCAGAAGTAAGAACATCACATTTAGTTCATGAGCTGTTGCATTTACCCCCACCGGAGGCTTCAGCTGATTCACTCCAAGTCTTCAAGCTGGAGGTAGAATCATTGATCAATGCCCTCAGCCTGACAGCAGATACAAACGGGGCTGAGTGGGTCTTGAAAATAATTGTCCAGGAGAAAATACCTAGGGACATATTGAGACAAATGAGTGCTCATTACAATAAAAGCATCTTATCTATGAATGAAATATCTGAAGGTTTAAAGTCAGTAGTTCATCAATTACGAACACATGACAAATTAAAACCACCAAGTAAACCCTCAGAAACCAATAATAGTAAACCACAGAGTACCAAAGGTACTCCAAATCAATCTAGACAATATAATTCAACACCAAAGTGGAACAGTAGCAGTGTGGGCGTATATGCAGTGGGACCCTCCATGCCTATAGTTACTGTGTCACCCAAGAACGTGACACCAAAGGGTACTGGAAGCTATGGAACATGTTTGTTCTGCAATGAGAAACATTCAATGTACCACTGCCCTAATTTTCCTGATAGTGACGCCCGTGTTGAGCGACTCAAAGATTTGCAACATTGCACGAGGTGCCTCAGGAAACATAACATCAAGGACTGTGATACCCAATTACACCCTTGTAATAGGTGTAACAAAGGTCAACACCATGCAGCATTGTGCAGAGACACCAAAACAACGTCTCCAAACCCCAAGGTGCAAGATAGCATTCCCACCACAGTACAGTACTGCAAGGTGCAACAAACAAAGAGTGTCCAATCAGCAAAGTCTAAAGGTAATACGACTTTGCCTACTGCCCAAATTACCATCCTGAATAAGAGGGCCAAGGTCCATACCCGTGGGTTGTTTGACCAAGGATCCCAGAGAACATATATCACTAAAAAGCTGGCAGATGAATTACAATTAAGGCCTGTAGCCCAGATGTCATTCAATATCTCAGGGTTTGTAACAGATGCAGGACCTCAAGTCTACCAGGTGGTACAACCATCAGTACGTTTAGGCAGGTACGTCTGTCGAGTACAAGCCATTGTGGTGGACAAAATACCAGTAGACCTACAAGTTCAAGGTCTGAGAGCAACAGCCAAATTCCTGAGAAATAGAGGAATAAAATTGGCAGATAATATTAAGTCTGATCACCTCACCGACTTCGGTCTCCTTGTAGGGACAGACTATTGCCATCGATTCATCGGTAGCCCTACTAAATATCAGGGCATAACCATGTTAAACTCTGCAGGAGGTAAATTACTCTCAGGCCCAGTATCAAGCCTGAGGAGACCTATGCCTGCAGATAAACAATACTAGTAGAAATCTAAATTTGTCAGCTGATTATATTTCTCCAGTAGCATTATACTAAGGAGATTACAGCTGACTATAGTAACAGAGGTTGATGTTAGTATCATCATTTAAAGCTGGAGATGAGTTCATGAGGCCTCAGTGGCAAATCAGTGAACAGTAGCCTAAAACAGCTACAAGTCACTGCGACCAATGTCACTGAACCCACTGCAGTCTCAGAACCATACTTTACTTTAATGATGAGCTATTCAATCTTCTGAATCAATTAACTAAATTAAAACCCCAATAAATCTGATGACTGATTTGATACATTTATTATTTAATCAAGATGTATTCCATGGGCCTCAGTGTTTATATATCAGTGACCAGTTACCTGAAGAAACTTCAAGTTATATCTAATGTCACTGATCTCACTGCAGTCCCTGAATGATACTTGACTGTAGTACTTGATCACATTCAGTCTTCTGGGTTAAATAATATGTAATAAGGCTTGAATATTAGCCTTGCAAGAGTTAACAGGGAAATGAAATCGCATTAGACTTCTAACCCCTGCAACTCTAGTACGGGACATCCGTCCTGTACGAACAGACACACAAATGTGTGATTACTAACTACTAACATCAAATTAATCTAATAATTCGAAGGAGGAGTATCGGTGTTCGTCTGTTCTAAGTAGGACTTTGACCCGTGAGCAGCCCCTGGGGAATTATGTCGGAAAATCCGACACCATTTAATAATCAGACAGATAATAATTGCTGCTGTATTACCAACAAGTAACCTATAGAAAACGTAACTTGTAGTGGAATTACCGTCTAAAGAAAACAGGATATCATCACCACATACTATTATAATTCACCAGCTATTCTGCTGGGAATTATTCTTAAATACATTAGTCTTTGGACTTTACCATCATAAAACCATCTCATATAAATTAACTTAATTATCAATATTAAAGTAGAGTAAATGTGACCCTTCTATCACTTTCTGTCATGTGGACAATGTAAGCCAGGCGTCAGGGAGGAAGAAGGGGCAGCCATTGTTGATACGAGACCAGAGGCTCACACGGGAGCAAATTCGGCTCCTGTTAATTTTACTTGGACGTAGTGTTATGGAAACCAAAGGTGTACCATTTTCAACACGCTGTCAACAAATTCAAGTTAAGTGTTCTTTCCGAAACCCGTTTATTTTCATTTATGGCCATTAATGTCATTATATAGGGTGACCCGGTTAGAGCACGTGGTAGCCTCAAACTAAAGGTAATTAAGCCAGGTCTTCATGTTCCATGTACAGTTTTCTCTGAAATACTTGTCATATATAGAATCTGGCTTTACAGCTAGCGCCCTTTTTGACAGGTCAAGACGAGGAAGACTTTGTGCACCAGTTACTGGGTGATGGAAGCTACCTCAAAGAGGATAATTTGGTGTCTACACCCTAGTTATACCTGGTGGACTAACCTGCTGTACTATAAGATAAGGAACCTTTTCAATGTATGTAGTTAATACTGTAGTTTGATTGGCTGCATATATATTCAATTAATATAAACCCCCCCTAATGCGTAGAGGATCGATTTGTGAGATTAAGAGATTATTGCAGAAATACAGTCCACTTATCATTATACAAATTGCTATCGAAGTATATAAATTAACGTAAATATAAATTCATATAAATTAAATAAATATAAATCTCACAGGTCGGTTCCCACAAGGCAAAATGCCCAAATTGTTCCAAGGCACATCATGCCTGGAACTTGAAAGGCTCAAAAGGCTTCAAACGAACCCCACCACGCCTACAGCAGAGCCGAAACCCCCACCAAAACGAATACCAGCTCACATGCCCACTAAAACCGCGTGGGGTCTACCCATTCAAGAAGAGGGGGCACACGGCCCTTCACCATCGGCCATGGTGAAGGGTGAGAAGACAGTACAGGACAAAAAGAAAGATGGAAGACACAAGAATCATGTTCAAAGCAGTCGGCCTCCCATTTCATCCAGCAAGTACACTGGGGCCAATAGGAGTAGCAATTCCAGTGCCAAAGTTACCACCGAGAAGGGTCTAAAAGCTACTAGGCCCCAAACCTGCACAACATTAAATAGTGCTCCCACTGAACTGAACGCTCTCTGACCAATGCTCAAAACTTTGGTCACTGAGTTGATCGAAAGTCTGCTGTCTTCACATGGAATCAAGCAAACCACAGAGACTCGGAAGACAATTGAGCACAAGCTCAAAAAATTCGAAGATGCAATATCCACACCGTCAAGACAGCGGGGCAGGAGACACCCCCATAAAAAACATATAGAGTCCAGCTCGTCGGAAAGCGACATTGATGAGTCAATTTCGGGTACACTAAGAACCTATACACCAATTGCAACTTCCATGGCGTGTTCATCAGACTCCATGGATACCACGGAATTATCAGCAAATTCCAAGAACCTAGAGGTCTAAAGATCCTGCAATGGAATGCACAAGGACTGCGCACTAAATTGCAACACTTGCAATGCATAGCAGCAACCAAGGGCATAGACATCCTGATACTACAGGAGAGCTTGCTTCGAGCCGGATTAGAACCTAAAATCTCAGGCTATCGAGGTTTCTTCCTTCCATGGATCAATGGGCAATCCAGGGGATGTGCAATCTATGTAAAATGTGACCTGATCTCCAAATCCATAACCAGCCCACCCAATTGTGGAGCAGGGACAGAGGTAATGGGAGTCACCATTGAGCTAAGACACGACAAACTTGAAGTGTTCAATGTGTACAGGTCTCCACAAGCCGAAATGGATCTCTCTGTGTTATTTGGACACGCGACAACAGCAAACACAATCATTTGTGGAGATTTTAATGCCCATCATCGATTGGCACTGGGCTCAAACAGAACAAATGAAGCCGGCATACACATTACACATCTACTGGACCAGCTTCCAGAAATACAAATCCTAAACAAGAATGAACCTACCCACATCCAAGGAGGCAGATTAGACCTAACCTTCGTTTCAGCCTTTCTAAGAGATGCAGCAACATGGTCAGTTGAGCCCACACTCACAAGCGACCACTATGGGGTCCAAATTGATCTTCAGTTAGACCTACCAACCCCACCTCCGCCTCTATCTGAAGCCTGGAACTTTGCTTTAGCAAACTGGGACCGATTTCAAAACCTCATTTCAGAGTGGCAAAGAAACTATGATCTTCCCGAAGACATTAATCAGGCAGAACAAGAATTTGTCAAAGCGATTCAAAGTGCAGCCAACCACTCAATCCCACTGAAAAAACAGTCCACCGGACACCATAAAGATCATTGGTACTATTGCGGACGTGTCAAAGAACTCAACCATAGACTCAATAGAACAAGAAAGCTATACAAAAAGCAGCCAAGTGACCGCAACAGGATCTTACTTTGTGAGGTCAAGGAACATGTACATCGAGAGACCAGACAAATAAAAGAACAAAAGTGGCTGGAATGGTGTTCACACCTGAATGAACACACCTCTCTCGGAGAGATGTGGCAGAAAATTCACCGGGCCAAAGGGAATAAAACGCCTAAAGCTCCACACCCCAAGGATCCTCAACAGGAAGCCGAAGTACTGGCAACCAGGTTTGCAGAGAGAGCAGCCAGCAATCAACTTCCACCAGATGTATTAGCAGTACAGACCGTACTAGAGGAAGAAAGGTGGCACAGAATCCTTACAGCATGTGAAGAAGTCTCTGACACTAATGCCCCCTTCACACTGGATGAGCTCAATCGGGCTAAGAAAAACTCCAAGGATACATCCCCTGGAGCCGACAAAATAACCTATAAAATGATTAGAAACCTCGGCCCAGAGGGAGACGCTGCATACCTAAGGGTAATTAATTTAGCCTGGACTTCTCAAACTAGACCTTCTGCTTGGAATAGAGCAGACATAGTGCCGATCCCAAAACCCAAAGATCCAGCTAATCCCAGGCCCATCTCTCTCCAAAGCTGTGCAGCGCAAGACGGCTGACAGAATGGCACTCAACAGACTGGAGTGGAAAATGCCTAAACTGCACCATGATATGTATGCCTATAGAAGAGGGGTTGGCACAGTGGAATGTATTACAACTCTGTTAGCCCACTCGAATGACAGACCAGGAATGCTGATATTCCTGGACCTCGAAAAAGCCTTTGAACTGGCTAGCGCCCCAGCTATTCTCTGCTGCCTCATTGACAAAGAGATCAGAGATTATGAGATCAGCTTCTCTGTCTCATAAACAGAGAAGCAAGAGTAAAACTTCATGGCACAGTCTCTGAGTACAAAAGACATGAAAATGGTACACCGCAAGGAGGTATTCTCAGCCCTCTTCTCTTCAACTGTTTAATGGAAAGAATAATGAGGTTGAAACTCCCACATCACTGCAGGCTGCTAAACTACGTGGACGACTTTGTCATCATTATAAATGGAAGGGATGCGGCGCGCCTTGCACCCAAATGCTTAGACTGCATCAGTAAAGATGCAAAAACAGATTGGGATCAAACTCAACCCCTCAAAGTCAAAGGCCATGCCCATAAAAATAGCGAAGCCCAACATCCAACTCACAGTACAGGGTCAACCAATAGAATGGGTCGACACCTATCAGTATCTAGGAATCATCCTGGACACACACATTAATTTTAATGCTGAGGTCACTTACTTGAGAGAGCGAACTGCGGCCCGGACGGCAATCCTTAGGTCGCTAACCTTGTGGGATATTTGGGGCTTGAAAATGATTATTTAAATATTAATGTAGTAAATTAAATTACGAAGGACCACCCGCTTTTATAGTAAAGAGGGAAACTGAGAATTTCTGATCATTAGATAATTCCTAGATGAAACCAGTAACTATGGATAAAAACTACAAAATATGATCATAGAAATAATTAATGGGCTGTATTATTAAATGAAACAAACATCAAACACCTACATTGGGGGGTTATTACTGGAGGTAAGTACGTCCAGGAATTAGTGTGGTTCGTTCACTAATTCAATTAATAATAATCTAATCCTATAAAAATAATATTGAAACTGATATCATTACCATAAAGGGGAACATAGATTATGAGCATAGTAATGAATTACAGTAAACCACATATTAATCCCAAAGAATTCTGCACACAAGAAATTGCAATAGAATCATAAAAGGAAATAAATCTTAGCTTAATGAAGATTCCTTTAGAAAGCTATGGAAGTTCCTCTTATTCTCTGGACTCGGTCGACTGACGAGTGGAACGGGTTAACATGGGAGAAGGCAGCATGGAGAATTCTTCTCTCGTGCTGCAAGACAGATATTTTACAGTAGCAACTGATTTACCTACTGAATCTATATATTCAAGAAAATTAAGAGTTACAGGTGACAAATTTTAATCACCTGTTATTAGATGTTATCGTGCGTCATAACGGACAATCACCCTGCTACTATTAAACCTTTTACCCGTTGCATCACATAAAAGAATATACTTAGCTGTGGGCACTGTATAAGTATTAAGATTGCCGTGCTTCGCGTCCCAGGCTCTGGTTAACCCTATCCTGGATAGTGACGCGCTTCGCTGGCCGGTCACGTGTCGTCAAGAACCAAGTCAAAGGGCTCCTTATTCGACACCAGCACTAGCTGAAGATACTATCTGCAAGGTTATTCACGCCTCACAGTGGCGACTTTCATCTGAGGATGGATAACGCCTGCCCTAGTTGCTGGGCAATGGCGTCTTCTTATGAGTACGGTAAGCGCAGGTCTGCCTCTGAACGGCTCTCCACGTGTACTGAGCTGGCCTTCCCCTACCCACGCCGAGTCCGCGTTCATAAAACAAATTATTGTCTCGAACATTAATATTTCTCGCATTTACGCTTGAAACGTTGAAGACTGGACGGGTTTATTATTTAGAGGAAGAAAATATTGTTATTTACCAATTTAAGAATAGTAAATATATAAGGGAGAGGAATTAATGTCTCCCCATGGCATTCACTGGTGACGTTAACTTTATCACGAGATAGACGCTATGATTCCAACGCTCTATTCGGCTTTTAGTTAGAGATCAATTCGTCTGCAATTAGTTATCATACAGAATGCCTTAATTATGGAGAATCGAATATAATTCTCACATACATTGGATATAATGTGTTTACTGTAAGGAAATCTGACGCAATACTGGCGTCAGATGACGTGAGAATTCTAGCCTACTGCACAGATGAATTATTAGTACATGAGAATTCTACGTGATGTTAATTTTACTTACTACAATAATTAGTATGGTTAGTAATAAGTAATGAGAATACAACAATGTTGTATTCGGTGTTGGAAATATCCAACAAACCTCCCTTTCTGGAGGAGCCAATTTGCAAGTCCTTCGCACATACTATGTACAGGCAGTCAGATCAGTGATCGATTATGCCGCACCTGCTCTCACAAATTTATCACACCAACAGTGGAAAAAGCTTGAAGTTGCCCAAAACAATGCTATGAGTGTTGCACTGGGAGCCCCCATGTGGACCAGGCTTGAAACTCTTAGACTGGAGACGGGTTTGCCCTCTCTACAAGAAAGAATATCACAAAGGACAGCTACAATTGTCAGTAAGATAATTATTTCTTCTGATCCAATCCCAGTACGGCAGGCCTTGGTGGTTGGACTAGGCCAAAACAATATAAACTCTTGGGTTGCAAGAGCAGGAAAAGTCCTAAACAGACTACATTTAAAAAACATGATTCTCGATAGAGAGGGTGATCATCCACACCCAAATTACACTCCTTCCGCGCTGTGGGAAGAGCCTACTTTCAAAATAGTAATAGAAAGTCTCCCAATGAAAAAGGCTGCCTATGATCCGACAATCCTAAGGCGCATAATAGAAGAGCAAATGTAAAGCATAGCAGTAGCAGGAGCCACCCACATCTTCACAGACGGATCGGTGGACACAGAATATGAGAGTGCTGGCGCTGCTCTTTGCACGACCAGCGTACAGGCATATTGGAGACTGGGAGGACTAGTATCATCAACCCAAACTGAGCTGTTTGCCATACAACAGGCATTCGCATATGTGATTGCACAAAACACTCAAAATGCAATCATACACACAGACTCAAAAGCTGCACTTCAAATACTAGGACAAAAACAGTGGAAAGATAATGTGGAAATAATTACCACCATTTTGTATCTTGGAGCAGTCGCTAAAGGCAAAGGACTCAACATAACTTTAAACTGGATCCCATCCCATATTGGAATCCCATTAAATGAAAAAGCTGATGAAATTGCTAAATTGGCAACTCGTCATCCAGTGATACATAAAACAATTCAACCCAGCCTAGAGAACATAAAAAACATCATCACCAAAAAACTCTCACATCTCAACAAAGCCTACCTACACCAAAGAATAGCTGAAGGTTCGCCATCTGCAACATGGTATCTTCAGGCAACCAAATTAGAAAGTTTAAATATCCCAAAAGGAATCCACAGGGAAATAGCAGTTAGGTTATATAGACTACGTCTAGGTTACAGATGCAACTGGGAGATTGGTGAACCCCGACAGAGAGAGTGCATCTTCTGCCAAACTGTCACAGAAAAGCCATTACTTCACTATCTTCTGGAATGTGAAGCAACCAATGACCTTAGAAGAGCTTTAAGAGTTCCTGAATCATGCAGTGGCCACCCTAAAGCCATCAACACAGCCACTCTCTTGGTCAACAAAGGTGTCCAGCAGCTGGACACCCTCATAAAGACTGTGAAGCAGTATCCTCCCCCGCGATAACAGCTTGATGGTTAAATGCAACCTCAGAATACTGAGAAAAAAAAATTGTACCACTTACGGGCTATTCATGCCCGTGCCACCTCTTGGGTGGCTTAATCTTTATCAATCAATCAATCCGGTGTGCGTCTAAACGCGCTCCTGCCTCTACCTGTGTTTGGAAGTCAAGCGAAACTCGACCTTACGGTCTCGTGGCTCGCATCACCCCCACCCTCCGCCGCTTTAGACTGCCTTTGGCTGCCACTCCGCCCACCTCATTGATCTTCAATCAACAGCGGGAATCATAGTGAGTGTGATTGTGGTATAATTGGATACCGGTAAAATCAAAGTGAGTGCTCAAATTAAATATTGTATCATTCGTCTGAAGTGCCAAATTCCTTGTGCTGAATTAAGTCAGTTGATCCGTATTATGTTGTTCATAATCCCACCACGGGAAGGAGTTCACTTTCCCGAGGAAGCACGATAGGTAAAGGACTATTACAGCTAATCTGTGTGATAGCTGTAACTGGACTTTAGTGTGTTTGTTATCTTACACTGTTTACTCATTTAGTAATTCTGTGTTTTATTAATTGTGTTTATGTGTTTAGTGTGGTTTTAATTATACCATTACTCTGTGTTTAACCATTCCATGTTGTCTTTCTTTTCTTTACTTACAGAAGACAAGCAATAACAAAAGTAAGAGTGTTACTTTATTGAAATTGTTATCATTGCATTTATTACATTTGTTTTCAGTGTGTTTCATTGTCAGTGCTAGGGTTAAGCATTGTACTGAGTTACTGTATCTTGTGTTGGTCTACATGACCCGGCGTTGTTTTGATTTGTGTTCATTATGTGATGTCAGTGTCATTAAATTAATTAAATTAATTACCGTCATTATTAATGCGAGGTGATTAACAATCGTGTTGACATATCAGTGATTGTCAAGCAGTATCAGTGATCGACTAGTGTTAACGTAAATTCTCCGTGAGTTAAGTTGGACTATCGAGTTTGACAGGACCTTGTGCGGTTACTCAGGGATTGCCAATTACCCGGAAGATGTTGTTTGACTTCATTGAGGTTATTTGGTTGTTTGACTGTCTGTGTTGACAGAGTGTAATTAACGTAGTTTTGTTTTGATTCGGCTGTCCTGGAGACAGGTTAACGTAATTGGATTTACTACGTAATGCTTCTTACAAAGTAATGCTGTATCATGTTTATTGAAATTTATTAGATCAATTGTCATCTGTCTGTCATTGTGTTATAATGTAATTGATTGTTTGACTTCCGTCCTGAGAGACGAGCCTTAACGAAATTAATTAAGTGATAAGTGAGTGTTTCACGGATGACTGTCTCTGTAACAGGTCTGCCTGTTGTTGTTTTATTATTGTTGTCATTATTGTTTGCCGCAGTCGTGACGAGCTGCTACTTGCGTCTGAAGTGGTCGCCCAATGTTTTAGTGTAGTTAATATTGAAACAGCGAGTGGTCTGTATCGGAAGTGCGTATAATCCGGGTTGTCTAGTATTGACAGCGCCACTGCGGACTTTAACGGAACGTTAAACTATTATTGCCTTGTATTGCTAGTATTAACTTTTTATGAATTGTTATTGTTGCAACTACAAGTGCCTTTCCGTTCACACATTTCCGTTCACCTAAGACCCTTGTCCCCGTTTATTAACTCTGCCTTACTCCTTCCTGAAAGTGACACTTTGCGTTGCTCTGGATACATGGAATCGAACCAATTTCATAGCCACACACCAAAAATAAATATTTGGTGCAAGAACCGAGAATTCTGACAATTGCCTTCAGCAGTTCCAGACTCAGTGGATCAGGAGTGCCAAAGATTTGGGCTCTAGCGGCGGCTCTTCGCCTCTGTGCAGTCTTAAACTAATAAGCTGTCCTTACAGCATTTGTTGCTATTGCAGTTCTTTGTGACTGAGGTGATCTGTATTAATACATTTAACCATTCACCTTAGGGGATTATCTCACAGTCTGGATAAATGGAAAAGAAAGAAAAGAGAAAGCACACGTACGTTTCTAATATGTTTTATTCCACAATGCTTGAGGGAATACAATATTGTTTGTTATTCCATTGTCTATGAAGATATAGAGATTATCTGGTTTGCCGACTCTAGAACTCCCGACCATCCCCCGTCCCCCTGTCCACCCTATATTTTCATTTATAAAGACTGGCATGAAATAAGTAAGCATACATTTTTCCCTTCAACTATACTTTTTGGCAATCCCAATGTGTTAAAGAAATACATGTTTTAAAAACCCCTATTGCAGATGTATTGCGGCTCACAATAACATGTATTGTGAGATGTTATTGGTTCAGAGTAACATGTATTGTGACCTCTATTGAGTTGATGGGATGAAAATACAGGAATCAGTCATGTGTGCTACTGTCAGTAGTTTGAAAATGCATGAATGAACATGCTCAAAGAAGAAGAGAGGTTGAAAAAGTCTTATTATTCAGAATACGCAGTTTTTGTATAAATTAGTTTAAAGACGACAAATTTCTCAGAATATATCTAGCAGAAAAATGAATTAAAATGGCTCTAGTAAGATACATTACAGAAATATAGAGTGGGAGGAAATGGGAAGGATTCCAGCAAAAATGAGGGGGGTACAGAGAGAAAGAGACGAAAAGGGGAAGATAGGTAAATAAGGGATGAGATAGGAGAGATTACTCTTGAGTAATACTCAAAAGATTAATTAGAGCATAAATCTATACCTAGAATGTATGCAGGTCTTATAGAATAACGTGTATTGCGACTAGAGCTACCTTTCCTACGTTTTTTAAGAGATATACAGTACTTTAATAAGAAAGCCATCTGACAGTGTTATTAAAAATATTTCTTTATTAAATGCTCTATAGTATTTATGTAATATTTAATAAAAATCATTAAAATAAGTGAATGTTATTCATAAAGTTAGAGAAACTTTATATAATAAATATAATAACAATGTATATCTGTTTATATTTTGAATATTACTTAAAATAAATATTTATTTTTTACGAGATCAATTCTTCATCCTTCATCTTCATCCATTCATCGAGGACGGGGATTAAGATGGTGCAGCATTGGAAGGGATACTGATGTTAGCCCAGAACTTCTCGTGAATTTTTATTCAAGTTCAATTTTATCGAGGCAATGAACTATATCTCTAAAGGTTAGGATAGCTTAGGCTATTTCTTCCCCTCATCTATTTAGGGTTCCCTTAAGAGGGCTCACAAATTATACAGTACCCAACTATTAAACATAATACAAATAGATGGAAAAAAGAATTGGGGATAGTTTTTCAGAGATACATGTAGCTTCGGTGATTAGACTAATGTGAGGTGGTGGACCTAACGAATTAATCATCTCGCTTCAAAAGATGGTAAAAAATGAGAAATGCATGTTAAAGTATAATAAGATCTTTATGATCTAATGTTACAAATGCATGATGTCCTTCAAGAATGCATTTCACTGGCAAAGAAACAACTAACACAGATATTGGAGGAATACAATGCAGTAATTGTTTCCCCTCTGTCTTCTCAGACTCATACTTTGCCCCGGTTTAATAATTCTTTGAGAAGAAATATCGCCTTGAACACAGAATTCCAGCATTTTGACACTTCTTGCTTAATTCTTGCGCACTCACTACAATGAAAGTTAACTATTTCTTCAAATTCTCTTTTTTGAACTTCCTTCAAAAGGCAGGAAGAAAACTTTACATATTAAAGCAACATCACCACATTATTTACAGATTTATTGGTCTCCACTACGTAACATAGAAAATACCTTCCTATGTTACAATTATTCGGTTTAATATTGAATGAATATATGCACATATTCAAATGTATTATACTGCTAAGAACAAACTCTATAGTATTACATAGAATTTCAAGTGCAGGGTTTAATAGGTTTTTTGTCTTTACCCAACAAAAAATTGCTACAGTCTTCGATATGAGCAGCTATTAAATTCTAAGAAAGGTCTAACAACCAATATGTTTTTTACATTTATATCAAAGATTAACATTGTTTGGTGTTATTTTTCAATAATAAAAAAAAATTATGCCCACCAAATTATTATTTCAAACACTTATAATTATAAAATACTAAATTGCTTTTCATATTCATTAAAATTAAGTCTATATTTTTTATAACTACTCTTTTCATTGTATTTAACCCCCTCGCTAACAGACCATTGCGCCACACGGGGCAGTCTCTATTATAGGGTACAAATTTTATTTCTCAATAAAAATGTTTAATTTGGGGGCTGATTTCAATTTGGCAGAAATTCTGTTGTTGAATGTTTGATGGATGTATGGATGGCGCATACATCCAACTATTTTAACAAAAAAGTCTCCAGTGAAAATCGAATCTCACGTCTGTAACTACAGAAAACGAGAGTTGTTAGGGGGTGTGGGGTATTCTACTATTAAATCCCGACTGCAATGCATGCAAAGTCACCAATGTGCATATGGCAGGCACTTCACAAAGCTGCCGGAATTCAGGAGAGAAAATACGAGAGCAACCGTACAGGGCCTGTGAGCAAGGCCGAGTTAGAGCCCTTAATGGTCTCTTCTCAGACTAACCTCACCTGGTCCTGATCCACGTTGGTCGTTGGAATCTCCTGAATACTTAAACACTTTAAGGGACTCTTAGGGTCCTCATCACATTTATAGTTTAGTGAATGATAGGCAACTCGGTGTTGAAGACACCTGGGGCTGAAGGCCCCAGAATAATGGCAGTATTCAGAAGTGATTCAACAGAAACACCGCATCGTATTTACCAGTAGTTTATTTACAAACTTAATCACTAATACATTGGGTGCTTGATTTACTTTAGATTGGCGTCTGCAAGGCTATTTTTCGCATTTTCGCACTCTTGACATCTAATTAATCGATTATGATCCACTCGTGGAGAAATACCTAGCTTAACACAGCCAATCAATAACACGGCAAATCTAATTGTCAGTGTGCAAGGGTCACAGGAGTTCCAACAGGATACTTGGGTAATGATCATGCACAATAAACCAACAATGACACTGTCAATGGGACAGGCAATAATCTTGCACAATAATTATGTCACACAATAACTAAATGTGTGGAGTATGTGAAGCTCACATTCACAGACAAGTGTAATGTTGTGATATCTCACAGATAACCAAGCATACACCGTCAGGTGTTATGGTCTGCACCTATACCTGTGTCAGGTGTTGAGAAGGTGAGAACTCTGGTTGACCACTCAGATCAACACAAAAAACACACTTTAAGAAATCAAGATCTTGTACTTACAGGTAGGCTACCTCTCCCATTCAATCATGTTCATTCGTGCAAGACTTCGTAGGTGGCCTGACAGCTGGTTTCGCTCGTTAAGACTTGAGAACACTAATTACAGGCTTTCCCGACTTGACCGTACTTGACACGGCGGGGTACTGACAGGAGTGCGTGCTGTAAGTCTATAACAGACACGGCGGAGTACTAGCAGGAGGGGGTGCTGTGTGTCTATAATAGACATGGTAGGGTACTCGCAGAAAGGCGTGCTGTATGTCTATAACAGACACGGCAAAGTTTTGCCGTGTCTGTTATTGACATACAGCACTAATTTTGCTCCCCATGTTTCTTCCCCCACATTGGTGACTTCGGAAATTTCACTCAATCTCCATGAATTAGGTCCCCCATGACTAGAAATTTAGCACTCTGTACACACATTCTGTGTGCATGTTTTTGTTGTTGTCAGCATATTGCAGCCTGGGTCTTCTGTTGTTTGGTGGGGGGATGTAAATTATCAGGACCATTATTCTTTTTCCATCTGCTATCAGGGTCCCAGTGATGAGGCTGTATATAGATTTGTATTCTGATTCTCTAGTTCTTCAAACTTCTACTCCCATTTTACCAGGAATGCATCTCCTCCTCCTTGTCTTGTTTTTATTTTAATATTACTTGTAATCCCCCTGAAAAAATTGCATCCGAAATCATAATGTCATTTTCGTGCCCCTTTATTCTATGGATATTCATTGTAATCATTTCCTTTGTTTCCACGTTTTCAATCACAAAGAGTTTGGGTTTGCACGTGTGTGTGTGTGTGTGTGTGTGTGTACTCTCCAATTAGCTGAACTCACGTAGTTGTGCTTGCGAGGGTTATGCTTTGGCTCTTTGGTCTCGCATCTCAAGTATCAATCAATTAAATGTTTCGGAGTATCAGGAAGAAACTTGCCTAAGTCCCTTGGGACCGGCAGTGATATGATAGTTTAGTCAAGTAAGTAAGTAATTACCAAAAGAAGGCACCAAACCGGGAAGGCTATGTAGCACTGTAAAACTGGGATGGGGGGGGGGGTGTTCGTTCTTTCTCTCCCCTTTCTGTGACTGTATTCCAACTTAACCCTCTATACCAAGGGACCCCAAAACTTTCACTTGAGCCGACCCCATGCCACGTGGTCTTAAGACGATTGACCGACTTAAGATTCTACAACCTTATGACGTGGAAACCGACTTCTAGCAAAACCCTAGGATCACCTTGCGCTGCCACCACCAGACCAGTAACACTGAGCAATGACCGAGGTCTGAATCGATCATGCTAAGCAATAACTTTGCGGCTTGATCCCCAATTATTTGGAATAGGAGGGAAGAATCTACGTTAAGTGTGGGAAGTATTAACAAACAAAGGGGTAACCGAACTCTTAATCTTTGTTAGGCTTTGCGGCCCAACGAAAACCCGGCCTCGTGGGGACCACGTGACAAGGACACGAGACAATGGAAACATGAATTGGAAATAATAAAAATGCAAATTACTAACTAATTAATTTATTAAAAATCTAAAAAAAATCTAAATAAAAGTACTCCCTATCATTAACACTCCCTGACTTAAGGCATGAGATGAACTAACTTCCTATACCAAACTATAGCAACTATACTTCTTATGGCGACCACCTTGGTGGAATGCTGATCTTGGGGAGAGGTGGAGATGGTTATCTCTCCCAGTTGATGACTGGTCCACACTGTCTTCCTGCCCATCTGGTCCTACCCAGACCAGAGCATTGTATACTTCCGCCTAGTCTAAGTTACAAGCAAGGCTTAAGTTTAACAACTAACCTCTGTTGCACTGAATGATCTAGATTGATTGAATTCTTTAAACTGAAGTTAAACACAAGCATCTTAGTGAAGAGCTATTCCCAATTACAAAATGGCTATTTGACCTTTGAGAAATAGTGGACATGGAAACTCTGATGACCTGTGACCGCTGAGGTCACCCAAATTGTTCCG
The DNA here is from genome assembly GCF_040958095.1 of Procambarus clarkii. NCBI lineage: Eukaryota > Metazoa > Arthropoda > Malacostraca > Decapoda > Cambaridae > Procambarus > Procambarus clarkii. Next base: position 20,823,987 of record NC_091232.1, read on the forward strand.
CGCCGAGGTCTAGTCCCGGCTCGTGACGTCACTGATGGTGACTTACTCATTATCCTAATAATTAGAATACTCTCGATATTATAACCAGTATTATTATACAATTTGAATGAAGACTGATTTCTCTAAATTACTGAATACTATAGAATGATTCATTATACGAAACTTGTGAACAAAGTCGCCAGTTATCTTCACCGCCAATCCTCAGGGGATGCAACCTTGCTGGGTCAGGTCCCTACACGTGGTTTCTAGAACCTTCTGGATCTTATCTACAACAGCTAGTTTGTTACAACCCCCCCGCACAAGCAACTTAGTAAACCTTGTTAATTTGTTCAAAATAACGAGGTTTAGTATCCAAACCCACAATAAACTCATGCCACAAACAAAAGCTAACCTAACTAAGAAAATTTGACAATCACTAGATTGTCCAACAAAATCAAAATAAACATGTTCAAATTCATAAATGTCTCGGCTGTCAACTGACAGCAATCCTCCAACATCAGGAAACATACATCCTACCCTTACTGACATAGCTAAATAACATGTCCCTACTCTAACAGCAAAGACTAGCTATTAAAATCTTTTGGCTCTTCACTAGCTAAGCTCATGTGTCCTGTAGAGCCGGACATACCGTGCTCCGCCATAAAACATAAAAACCGTGTTTTTATGTTTACTACAATCCAACGCTTGGTGAATTCTGCTTCACAATGATAGGAAGTTATCTTCCGGCGAAAGTCTTCAGTAATGCTACTTGCTTTCCAGTTTCTTGACCTCTCCTCCAACACTGCTGGAATGGCTGCAGTCTTGATGACGCAACAGGTGGGTAGTGGTGATCTCGAGACAGCTACCCCGGCGTTGTACTCACCTAGTTGTGCTTGCGGGGGTTGAGCTCTGGCTCTTTGGTCCCGCCTCTCAACTGTCAATCAACAGGTGTACAGGTTCCTGAGCCTATTGGGCTCTATCATATCTACACTTGAAACTGTGTATGGAGTCAGCCTCCACCACATCACTTCCTAATGCATTCCATATGTCAACCACTCTGACACTAAAAAAGTTCTTTCTAATATCTCTGTGGCTCATTTGGGCACTCAGTTTCCACCTGTGTCCCCTAGTGCGTGTGCCCCTTGTGTTACTAAACAGCCTGTCTTTATCAACCCTGTCAATTCCCTTGAGGATCTTGAATGTGGTGATCATGTCCCCCCCAAACTCTTCTGTCTTCCAACGAAGTGAGGTTTAATTCCTGTAGTCTCTCCTCGTAGCTCATACCTCTCAGCTCGGGTACTAGTCTGGTGGCAAACCTTTGAACCTTTTCCATTTTAGTCTTATGCTTGACTAGATATGGACTCCATGCTGGTGCCGCATACTCCAGGATTGGTCTGACATATGTGGTATATAATGTTCTGAAAGATTCCTTACACAAGTTTCTAAAGGCCGTTCTTATGTTAGCCAACCTGGCATATGCTGCTGCTGTTATCCTCTTGATATGAGCATCAGGGGACAGGTCTGGCATGATATCAACCCCCAGGTCTTTCTCTCTCTCGGACTCTTGAAGTATTTCATCTCCCAAGTGATACCTTGTATCTGGTCTCCTGCTTCCTACCCCTATCTTCATTACATTACATTTGCTTGGATTAAACTCTAACAGCCATTTGTTCGACCATTCCTGCAGCTTGTTCAGGTCTTCTTGAAGCCTCAAGCTGTCCTCCTCTGTCTTAATCCTTCTCATAATTTTGGCGTCGTCAGCAAACATTGAGAGGAATGAGTCTATACCTTCTGGGAGATCATTTACGTATATCAGAAACAGGATAGGTCCAAGTACAGAGCCCTGTGGGACTCCACTGGTGACTTCACGCCAGTCTGAGGTCTCACCCCTCACTGTAACTCTCTGCTTCTTATTGTTTAGGTACTCCCTTATCCACTGGAGCGCCCTACCAGTTACTCCTGCCTGTTTCTCTAGCTTAGGCATCAACCTTTTATGGGGTACTGTGTCAAAGGCTTTCCGACAGTCCAAAAAAATGCAGTCCGCCCACCCTTCTCTTTCTTGTTTAATCTTTGTCACCTGATCGTAGAATTCTATCAATCCTGTAAGGCAAGATTTACCCTCCCTGAACCCATGTTGATGGGTTGTCACGAAGTTTCTTCTCTCCAGATGTGTTACTAGGTTGTATGGCACCTCCGGTGACTGTTATATGTGGACAGCTCGCTGGCCCTGACAACCTCGTGTAGTGACGTGAGGCGTCGGCCGGGTGACTCTTGGATAGTCACTCATCCCCAAAGTAACTGATGTATGGGTTACTGGGTCTGGTGTGGGGAGGGCTTTGTGTAACGTGTCTCCTCCCTCGGTCTTTACAGACAAGGGTTCACGTGTGGCTGGAACAACTGGGTCGGTGTACCAATCAGACCCGGGAACAGACAGTCACAACACAGTGGAAGCATAGATATACTCTGGGTTTGGTGGAGGTGGAACCCCAGAACACGGTAAAAGCTGCTACCCGAGTCAAGTATAGTAATAGTTCACCTCATTGCCTCTACAGGAAAATCTAATGAATACTAATTACCATAACCAAGGAATTTACTTTACTGTACAGCCCGAGATCTCGCCACCATAGGGTGGCGAGAATGCACCTGACTACTGATGAGCGATGAAAGAGAGTCATCCTCATCCCCTGACTCGTCCGTGAAGCCATGAGTCAGCACTGCTGAGTCAGGAACTAGACCCGCTGAAGGCAGTTCTAATTCCTCTCTAGCATGATATTGTTTCAATTTATTTACATGAATTGTCCTTTCCACCTGGTCCTCGAATACTCCTTTTATAACAAGATTAACCGGCCCCGCCCTTTTAACTACTCCCATATGGTCCTCGCCACCTTGGAGCAAGTTTCCTGCTCTGATTGGCGGGCGCAGCCTCATTCACTCTCAATACGAGGCTTCCTTCCTTCAACTCAAGAGGGCGCACTGTCTTGTCATAAAAATGAGCATACCGATTCCGTGCCTTCTTGGACGCTTCAGCTGCAATATTCCATGCATTTCTCATTTTTCCAAGGACCTCTGAAGGATACTCCTCCCCATATGCAACGTTATGCCTGTTAAGCAGACATGAGGGGAAATTGCATGAATTACCAGTAAACAAATAAAGGGGTTGGGTGTTAATCGATTGGTGGATGGCAGTCTTCAAGGCTAATTGAACATAGGGTAGGTGTTCATCCCAAGAGTTTGAATCATGTTCAGCAAGGATTGCAAGCATATCCTTGACTATGCAGGATAATCAGAGGGCGCTAAATATCACCAAGGATGCCAATACGAGAACAGAAACGCATAAGGTGAACGATATCAAAAGTATCCGAGTCTCCAAGAATACTATCAAGGGACAAGCAACCGCATGGGCCAGTCAGAAAAATGACACGCTCATCCCGGATGTCAGGACATTCAACAAGGATATGCATGACCGTAAGAGGGACAATGCAATTAGGACAATAAGGAACAGGGCGGCACTCCATCAAGTAACCATGAGTTAAGTAAGTGTGACCGATATGCAACCTCTCCAGAGCCGTTTCCCATCGCCAGTTATGGTGGTAGAAGGATGGCCACGAGGACAAACAACTCATAAGAGAATGCAGTTTGTTACCAGTAACAGACGACCAATAAGGCTGCCAACGGGTAAGGATGGAGGAGTGGATAACCGGGTAAAAGTCAGAATAAGGAATACCTTTACGAGAGATGGGACAAGAGCGGACAGCCTCTCTGGCGGCAGCATCCGCATGCTCATTTAAAAGGACACCAATATGGCTGGGAACCCAAGAAAACTCAACCAACTTAAATTTACTGTGAACAAGAAACAGCCAATGCTGGATCTCGACAACCACTTGATGAACCGGATTAAAGGACCCGAGAGCCATGAGGGCACTACGAGAGTCGACAATAACTACAAAGGAAGATGGACAACAAGAAAGCAGGAGACGACGAGCATAGAGAATATCATATAGTTCCGCTGTGAAGATGCTAGTCTCCGTAGGTAACCGACACATATAAGTGCAATCACGAAAAACAACAAAGTAGCCAACACCGTCCGCAGATTTAGACCCATCGGTGAAGACGGAAACGGAGCTGGAGTGAGAAGAAGAGTGCTCAAGGAAAAAGCATTTGAGAACCGTAGGAGGTGTGAAAGCTTTAGTGATTCGGGTTAAGGACGTACAAACCTGCGAAAGGGGGACTCTCTACTGGGGCAAAGAAGGAACAACACGAGTAGAAGTATTAGAAATACGAACTGAAAGAGAATCCTGTCAGCGAGATAACCGGACAGAAAGAGGGAGGTGGTGAAGAGGAACAGGAACTGCAGGAGGGGTAAAAGTTAAAGCACAACAGAGGCGAGAGGTAGGATGTTGCAAGGACCTCGCAAGATAGTGAAGACAGTAGCTATCACGGCGGTCCTGGAGAGATAGGAAGTCAGTGTCAACATACAAGCTAAGGACGGGAATCGAACGAAAGGCACCAGAACAGAGGCGCAACCCAGTATGGTGCAAAGCATCGAGACGGTGAAGAGTAGAAGGAGAAGTAGACGAGTAAACAGGGCAACCATAATCGAGCTTAGACAGGACGAGAGAGGAATGTAAAATGAGTAGAGTGCGTCTATCCACTCCCCAAGATGAATGGGACAATACTCGAAGGAGGGTAAGGGTCTTAGAGCATTCAACACGGAGGTACGAGATATGGGGCGACCAAGACAAACGAGTGTCAAACATCAACCCTAAATGCTTAGCGGAATCCTTGTACACAATGGAGTGACCATAAAGCGACAAAGAAGGACGAAGACCGACACGCTTCTGAGTAATAGTCATTGCACACTTCTTAAACGTAGAGAACCTGAAGCAATGATCGATGGCCCAAGACGACACGACATCAATCGCAAGTTGAAGCCGGCGTTGAAGGAGAGGCGAATCATCACCCTGACAGTAAAGGGTAAGATCGTCGACATAAAGAGTGGAGAAGATGCCTGAAGGAAGAGAGAAAAGACGACTATTGAGGGCATCCACAAAGAGAGTAGTGCTTAGAACACTACCCTGGGGCACACCTTCGTATTGCTGAAAAGAGGCAGAGAGAGCGGTACCAAGCCTCACCCGAAAGGAACGACGAGAGAGGAAGATGCAGAGAAAGAGAGGGAGATGACCACGAAGGTCAAAAGAATGAAGCTGGGATAGAATATGATATCGCCAAGTGGTGTCGTAAGCCTTTTCCAGGTCAAAAAGGACGGCAACAACGGAGGTCTTCGCAGCAAAAGCAGTACGAATATAGACCTCCAAGTTCACCAGGACATCTGTTGTGCTGCGGCACTTGCAGAAACCAAATTAAGAAGGGGAGAGGTGGTGGTGGTGTTCTAAGAACCACATCAGACGAACGTTAACCATACGTTCAAAGAGTTTGCAGACACAACTTGTAAGGGCAATAAGGCGAAAGTCCTTAGGGGATGTTCCCAGAGACCCTGATTTGCAAACAGGGAGGGCAACAGCATCGAGCCAATCCTCAGGGACTGACGATGACTCCCAGATCCGATTATACAGACTCAGTAAATACTGAGACGTGTATGGAGGGAAATGGCGAAGCATCTCATAATGAATACCATCGGAGCCCGCTGCCGTAGAACCGCAGAGGGCCAGGGCAGACCGAAGTTCAGAGAGAGAGAAGAGATCGTTATAGGGAAGGCAAAGATGAGTATAGCAATCCAAAGGACAAGATTCAAGGACAGGTTTACGAAGAAGGAAAGATAGGGGAAGATGAAAACGAGAGCTAACAGAAGAAAAGTGGGAACCCAGTTCGGTAGCGACCTGCAACGGGTCCGCCACAAAAGTACCACGTAGGTGATGGACCGGTGAGACATCGGGAACGAACATACCCGCTTTCTTGCGGATACGATCTGGAAGATCTACTGCCGCAGATCTTCCAGATCTGCGGCAGATGAGTGTCGGACGTAATGGTGGAGACATAAGACGCCCATCATTCACGCTTAGCCGTACAGATGGCCCTACGAACCACTACACTCATCTTCCGAAATAAAAGAAAAAAATCGGCCGTCTGCCGGCGGCGGTGTGTCTTCCCGGATGCAAGCTTACAGCGGACAGCCCGAGCACAGCTTGTATTCCACCAGGGAACGCACTTACGTGGGCCCCGAGAGGAAGAGCGAGGAACAGAGCGGAGGGAAGCGTCGAAGACTGTGTCATGAAAAAGGAGGAGAGAGCGAGGGAGAGGTAAGAGAGAGCAGCACTGAGGGTAAATAGGTCCCAGTCTCCCTTAGCAAACTGCCACCAAGGGAAGGAGAGGGAAGGCTGAAAAGAGAAAAAGATAACAAGGATAGGGAAATGGTCACTGCCATGGAGGTCATCAAGAACCTGCCACGGGAAATCTAAGTCAAGAGAAGACGAGAAAAGAGAAAGATCAAGACAGGAAAGGGTGCGAGTCCGAGAGTCCAAATCGTGGGCTCGCCAGAATTCAGAAGAGACAGAGAAGAGAGGAACGGCTCAAGAAGGCGACCCTGGGTGTTCGTCAGAATATCACCCCAAAGGGAAGGACGACAATTGAAATCACCTAGCAGGAGCACAGGCTAGGGCAAGGAGTCCAGTAGGTGTTTCAGATCGGGAAGAGAAAGCGGGGCACTCGGGGGGAGATAAATGCAACAAACGGTGTACCAATTCCTCACAAAGATACGAGGAGCAGAACAATGGAGAGGCGAAGGAAAAAGTAAGGGGACAAAGGGAACTTCAGAGCGAATCAAGAGAGCAAAAGAGTTAGGAGCCCCAGCAACAGCTGGTGAGGTGGAGAGAAAGGAATAGCCATGAAAGCGACCACGACGAGCACCAAGCATAGGCTCCTGGAGACAGACACAAAGCGAAATCCGCGAAATCAGAAACTGGTGTTCGAGGAAAATGGCGTAATAACCACGAACGGTACTTTGAAGAATAGACATCGACGAGAAGAGGAGGGACAGCAACAAAGAACAACGAAGAAAAAAGGCGAAATGGGAACACAGCACGTTAAACAAGCACAGGGTCAGGATCAGGGTCAGCAAAGTCAGGGTTAGGGGGCATGGGTAAACTGAGTAAAGAAGGAGGGAAGGTAGCTAGAGGACCGACCAGGGGCGGACGAGGAGGGTCTGGAGGAGGAAGAGGGGGGGATAACCGAGGATCAAGGACACAGCAGGAGGGACAGAAACAAGGGGGATGCACTTCACCAAGGGCACCACCCGAGAGGGAAGCAGGGGCCTAAGTAAAAATCCAAAGTCAACAATACTTGACTCTTATTTTAAATACTTCCTTTAAGTCCACAGACGTTCACTCTGGGTCGTAACTAACAATGATGCCTTTTGCTGAAATGATAGGATGGTGAGTGAATGGCATGCTGATTGAATGCTATTGTGAATAGATGAGATGGTCAGTGGAGGGGATGGTTAATATATAGGATGGGTGAATGGATGATATGGTGAATGGTTGACATGATGAATGGATGGAATGGTGAATGGATTGGGTAGCGAATGGATATAATTTTAAATGGATCGGATGGTGAATGAAGGGGATGGTGAATAATGAGGATTGGGAATGGACGAGATGGTGAATAGGTGGGGTAATGGATTGATGAAATGGTGAATGTATAGAATTGTGAATGGAATGAGTAGTGAATGGATAGAATTGTAAATGGATGGGATAATGAATGGAGGGGATAGTGAACGGATGGCATGGGGGATGGATGAGATGGGGAATGGATGGGATGGTGAATGAATAGCATGGTGACTGGATGAGACTGTTAATAGATGGGAGGGTTAATGAATGTTTTGGTGAACAAATCCGTTAGTGAATATGAGTTGATGGGTTGGTGAATGGATGTGTAAATTGTTGGATCTATGCATTGAAGAATGGATTGATTGGTTGAAAGATATGTTTTTAATGGATTGGATGGTTAATTGATTGATATGTTTATCAAGAAATACGTTGGTGAAATTATATTTTGGTGAGTGGATGCAATTGTGAATGGATGGGTTGAAGGATGTATGATTGTGCATTTGTGGAAAATAGATGTTAATTAATGGATGGTTTGCGAGATAGATAGGTTGTTGGATGGATGGACTTAATGAATGCTTTTGTGAATGAATAGGTTGGTGAATGGAAATGTTGGTGAAATTATGTTTTGGTGCATGGAAGGGATGGTGAATGAGGGGTTGGAGGATTTCAGGGCTGGATGGATTGTTGGATGTATTAGTTGGTGAATGGATGAGTAGGTGAATGGATGGATTCTTAGATGGTTAGGTTTGTGGTTTGATGGATTTGTGAATGAATGGTTTGGAAAATCATGGTGTATGAATGGGTTGTTAAATGTATATAATGGTAGATGGATGGTGTTACGGCCTGCATGAGCCAGTAATCGGGTTATTTCTTCTTAATGGACCTTAGAGCCTCTTCTTCTATGATCCCACCCAAGTCAATGGTACGTTACCAAGAATTGGCGGTAGCAAGTAATTGTGCAAAGAATAAAGGGGGGTAAACAAGATGCAATAAGCCCTTCACCAATATATCATCTTTCGAAGTATAACTACATCTATGTACATTGTGTTGTTTCACCAAGAACACTCAGTATATCTGCAGTGTTCTTTAAATCCCGGCGAATTCACTATTTTCAAGTACACGTCGACTACGCTCAATGGTAATCACCAGAGAGTTCACCTTCCTTAATTAACATGGGCCAGTCCCTCACCTTATCATCACGATGTCCCAATACCCCACATCTGCTCTCCAGAAACACACTGGCAGAGGGCTTCAGCAACACTTTGACAGGGGTCACAGATAATACGTCCAGGGGTCACCACTAACACCCCGGCTATACGCTAGCAGCACTTCTAAGCAGACGGCCAATACTGTCGTCTTGTTACTCCTCTTGGCCCAATACCGGGTACGTCGTTCCATTCAGTCACTGCTTAAGTACAACAGCTAACACACTGTCTACTACCGACGGTGGCCACTTGTCCTCTCACAGGAGCAAGTCAGGAGTTCGGGACAGCCCAAGGTGAACTGTTTTCCACAGTGCAATAGACCCTCCACGTCACCACTGTGCACATAATAGCCATTAGCCAGGCAGAAAGTGCACAAGGAAAACATAAGATATTCACCATTCACCGGGAAACTGTGAAATGTAATCGGATGCACAATCCAGATATCGTTGATATAGTTACTTCACTCACCAGAGGTCATCATCATCGACCTCACCTCCTAACTGAGGTACGAAACAGGAGCCTTTCCCAGACACCACACCTCCGCCAACATATGGCGTTGTCTTCCTTTCACTAAATGCCTTGGAGTTGGAGTGCAGGTCCATAGATGGCGTTGATATCGCCACTCCTCACTCCACAGAAAGCGTTGATAAAGTAATCGATGGGATGGTGAAAGGATGGGTAGTTAAATGGATGGGTTGTTGAATGGATCGGTTAGAGATTTGATGGGCTGGTGAATGTATTGGTTGGTGGTTTAATGGGCTGGTGAATAGATGGGTTGTTGAATTGATGTGTTGGCAGATAGATGTTTTAGTAACTGGATGGTTGATGAATAGATGATGGGTTGGTGTGTGAATGGTTTTGTGAATGGATGTGACGGTGAGTCACATCTATTCACAAACGATGGAATGGTGAATTGATGGTTGGTGAACTGATGGGTTGGTGAATTGCTGTGTTGTTAAATTAATGGGATGATGATTTGATGTGTTGGTGAATTGGTGGGTTGTTGTGTGTAGAGTTTTGTGACTGAAAGGATTGGTGAAAGAATGGTTTTTGGATGAATGTGTCAGTAAATAGATGGGAAAGTAGATGGATGGGTTGGTGAATAGATGTGTTGACGAATGGATGGGTTGGTGTAAGGATTGCTTTTTTGAATTGTTGGGATGGTGTATATATGGGTTAGTGGATGGATGGGTTGGTGAATGGATGAGATCGTATATGGATGACTTTGTGAATGCATGGAAAAGCGAATGGATGCGAAGTTAGATAGATAGGATGGTGAGCGGAGGTGGTGATTTGATTGGATGATGAATGAATAGGTTAGTGAATGGATAGTTCCATGAATACATGAGTTAGTGGATGGATGGATTGGTGGATAGTATATTTGGCAAATGATTGGGTTTGTTCATTGACGGATTGGTGGAGGGATGGATTGATGGATGAAAAAGTTGGTATATATGTAAGAGATGGAAAATGTAGGGGGTTGGTACATTGATGGATTGATGAATGGATGTGTTGGTAAATGGATTAGGTGTAAATTGATGGGTTGATGTAAGGATGAGTTGGTGAATGGATGAGCTGGTGAATAGTTGAATGAGTAGCTGAATGAATTGGGTTGTCAATGGAGGATTAATGGATGTATTGGTTGATAAATGGAGGGGTTGATGAATGTGTGGGTTGGTTAGTGGATGGTTTAGTGAATGAATAGTTTGTTGAAAGGATTGGATGGTGGAAGGATATGTTGTTGAAGAGATGGGTTTGTGAATGAATAAGTTGTTGAGAATGAATTTCAATGAGCTGGAGAATGTATATGATGGTGGATAAATGGGTTGGTGAGTGGTTGGATTGTTGAATTGGCGGGTCTGCGAATTGACGGAAATGATGTAATTAGAGCTGATGATACAATACGGACACTAACTGTCACCAGTGAGCTTCATGTGTCACCAGCTCCAGTGGGCAGTCACCAGTGTTCTTGGTGTGTCACCAGCTCCAGTGGGCAGTCACCAGTGTTCTTGGTGTGTCACCAGCTCCAGTGGTCTGTCACCAGTGTTCTTGGTGTGTCACCAGCTCCAGTGGTCTGTCACCAGTGTTCTTAGTGTGTCACCAGCTCCAGTGGTCTGTCACCAGTGTTCTTGGTGTGTCACTAGCTCTAGTGGTCTGTCACCAGTGTTCTTAGTGTGTCACCAGCTCCAGTGGTCTGTCACCAGTGTTCTTAGTGTGTCACCAGCTCCAGTGGTCTCTCACCAGTGTTCTTGGTGTGTCACCAGCTCTAGTGGTCTGTCACCAGTGTTCTTAGTGTGTCACCAGCTCCAGTGGTCTGTCATCAGTGTTCTTAGTGTGTCACCAGCTCTAATGGGCTGTCACCAGTGTTCTTGGTGTGTCACCAGCTCCAGTGGGCAGTCACCAGTGTTCTTGGTGTGTCACCAGCTCTAGTGGACTGTCACCAGTGTTCTTAGTGTGTCACCAGCTCCAGTGGTCTGTCATCAGTGTTCTTAGTGTGTCACCAGCTCTAGTGGGCTGTCACCAGTGTTCTTGGTGTGTCACCAGCTCCAGTGGGCAGTCACCAGTGTTCTTGGTGTGTCACCAGCTCTAGTAGACTGTCACCAGTGTTCTTGGTGTGTCACCAGCTCTAGTAGACTGTCACCAGTGTTCTTGGTGTGTCACCAACTCTAGTGGGCTGTCACCAGTGTTCTTGGTGTGTCACCAACTCTAGTGGGCTGTCACCAGTGTTCTTGGTGTGTCACCAGCTCCAGTGGGCGGTCACCAGTGTTCTTAGTGTGTCACCAGCTCTAATGGGCTGTCACCAGTGTTCTTGGTGTGTCACCAGCTCTAGTGGGCTGTCACCAGTGTTCTTGGTGTGTCACCAGTATTCTTGGTGTGTCACCAGTGTTCTTGGTGTGTCACCAGCTCTAGTGGACTGTCACCAGTGTTCTTGGAGTCACCAGCTCTACTGGGCTGTCACCAGTGTTCTTAGTGTGTCACCAGCTCTAGTAGACTGTCACCAGTGTTCTTGGCGCGTCACCAGCTGTAGTAGGCTGTCACCAGGGTTCTTAGTGTGTCACCAGCTCTAGTGGTCTGTCATCAGTGTTCTTAGTGTGTCACCAGCTCTACTGGGCTGTCACCAGTGTTCTTGGTGTGTCACCAGCTCCAGTGGGCTGTCACCAGTGTTCTTAGTGTGCCACCAGCTCTAGTGGGCTGTCAACAGTGTTCTTAGTGTGTCACCAGCTCTAGTGGGCTGTCATCAGTGTTCTTAGTGTGTCACCAGCTCAAGTGGGCTGTCACCAGTGTTCTTAGTGTGTCACCAGCACTAGTGGGCTGTCATCAGTGTTCTAAGTGTGTCACCAGCTCTAGTGGGCTGTCACCAGTGTTCTTAGTGTGTCACCAGCTCTAGTGGGCTGTCACCAGTGTTCTTGGAGTGTCACCAGCTCTAGTGGTCTGTCACCAGTGTTCTTGGTGTGTCACCAGCTCTAGTGGAATGTCACCAACTCTAGTGGTCTGTCACCAGTGTTCTTGAAGGGTCACCAGCTCTAGTGGGCTGTCACCAGCTCCAGTGGTCTGTCACCAGTGTTCTTGGTGTGTCACCAGCTCTAGTGGACTGTCACCAGTGTTCGTAGTGTGTCACCAGCTCTAGTGGGCTGTCACCAGTGTTCTTAGTGTGTCACCAGCTCTAGTGGTCTGTCACCAGTGTTCTTGGAGTGTCACCAGTTCTAGTGGTCTGTCACCAGTGTTCTTGGTGTGTCACCAGCTCTAGTGGGCTGTCACCAGCTCTAATGGGCTGTCACCAGTGTTCTTGGTGTGTCAACAGCTCTAGTATAGACTGTCACCAGTGTTCTTAGTGTGCCACCAGCTCTAGTGGGCTGTCACCAGTGTTCGTAGTGTGTCACCAGCTGTAGTGGGCTGTCACCAGTGTTCTTGGTGTGTCACCAGCTCTAGTACTCACCTAGTTGTACTCACCTAGTTGTGTTTGCGGGGGTTGAGCTCTGGCTCTTTGGTCCCGCCTCTCAACCGTCAATCAACAGGTGTACAGATTCCTGAGCCTATCGGGCTCTGTCATATCTACACTTGAAACTGTGTATGGAGTGAGCCTCCACCACATCACCCCCTAATGCATTCCATTTGTCAACCACTCTGACACTAAAAAAGTTCTTTCTAATATCTCTGTGGCTCATTTGGGCACTCAGTTTCCACCTGTGTCCCCTTGTGCGTGTTCCCCTTGTGTTAAATAGACTGTCTTTATCTACCCTATCAATCCCCTTCAGAATCTTGAATGTGGTGATCATGTCCCCCCTAACTCTTCTGTCTTCCAGCGAAGTGAGGTTTAATTCCCGTAGTCTCTCCTCGTAGCTCATACCTCTCAGCTCGGGTACTAGTCTGGTGGCAAACCTTTGAACCTTTTCCAGTTTAGTCTTATCCTTGACTAGATATGGACTCCATGCTGGGGCTGCATACTCCAGGATTGGCCTGACATATGTGGTATACAAAGTTCTGAATGATTCTTTACACAAGTTTCTGAATGCCGTTCGTATGTTGGCCAGCCTGGCATATGCCGCTGATGTTATCCGCTTGATATGTGCTGCAGGAGACAGGTCTGGCGTGATATCAACCCCCAAGTCTTTTTCCTTCTCTGACTCCTGAAGAATTTCCTCTCCCAGATGATACCTTGTATCTGGCCTCCTGCTCCTTACATCTATCTTCATTACATTACATTTGGTTGGGTTAAACTCTAACAACCATTTGTTCGACCATTCCTTCAGCTTGTCTAGGTCTTCTTGAAGCCTCAAACAGTCCTCTTCTGTTTTAATCCTTCTCATAATTTTAGCATCGTCCGCAAACATTGAGAGAAATGAATCGATACCCTTAGGGAGATCATTTACATATATCAGAAACAAGATAGGACCGAGTACAGAGCCCTGTGGGACTCCACTGGTGACTTCACGCCAATCGGAGGTCTCACCCCTCACCGTAACTCTCTGCTCCCTATTGCTTAGATACTCCCTTATCCACTGGAGCACCTTACCAGCTACACCTGCCTGTCTCTCCAGCTTATGTACCAGCCTCTTATGCGGTACTGTGTCAAAGGCTTTCCGACAATCCAAGAAAATGCAGTCCGCCCAGCCCTCTCTTTCTTGCTTAATCTGTGTCACCTGATCGTAGAATTCTATCAAGCCTGTAAGGCAAGATTTACCCTCCCTGAATCCATGTTGGCGATTTGTCACGAAGTCCCTTCTCTCCAGATGTGTTACCAGGTTTTTTCTCACGATCTTCTCCATCACCTTGCATGGTATACAAGTCAAGGACACTGGCCTGTAGTTCAGTGCCTCTTGTCTGTCGCCCTTTTTGTATATTGGGACCACATTCGCCGTCTTCCATATTTCTGGTAGGTCTCCCGTCTCTAGTGATTTACTATACACTATGGAGAGTGGCAAGCAAAGTGCCTCTGCACACTCTTTCAGTACCCATGGTGAGATCCCATCTGGACCAACCGCCTTTCTAACATCCAGATCCAGCAGGTGTCTCTTGACCTCCTCTCTCGTAATTTCGAACTCCTCCAAGGCCGCCTGGTTTACCTCCCTTTCTCCTAGCACAGTGACCTCACCCTGTTCTATTGTGAAGACCTCCTGGAACCTCTTGTTGAGTTCCTCACACACCTCTCTGTCATTCTCTGTATACCTGTCCTCGCCTGTTCTAAGTTTCAATACCTGTTCTTTCACTGTTGTTTTCCTTCTGATGTGACTGTGGAGTAGCTTTGGTTCGGTCTTGGCTTTGTTTGCTATATCATTTTCAAAATTTTTCTCTGCTTCTCTTCTCACCCTGACGTACTCATTCCTGGTTCTCTGGTATCTCTCCCTGCTTTCTGGTGTTCTGTTATTCCGGAAGTTCCTCCACGCCTTTTTGTTCAGTTTCTTCGCTTCCATACATGCCCTATTATACCATGGATTCTTCTGTTGCTTCTCGGATTTTTCCCTTTGGGCCGGGATGAACCTGTTTACTGCCTCCTGACACTTTTGGGTAACATAGTCCATCATACCCTGTACAGACTTGTCTCTGAGGTCTGTGTCCCAAGGTATTTCACTTAGGAAACTTCTCATCTGTTCATAATTCCCCTTTCGGTATGCCAGCCTTTTGATTCCTAGTTCTTTTTGGGGGGAGATAAGTCCTAGCTCTACCAGGTACTCAAAGTTCAATACACTGTGGTCACTCATTCCCAAGGGCGCTTCCATCTTAACTTCCCTTATATCCCATTCATTTAAGGTAAATATCAAATCAAGCATTGCTGGTTCATCTTCTCCTCTCATTCTTGTTGGCTCTTTGGTATGCTGGCTTAGAAAGTTTCTTGTTGCCACGTCCAGCAGCTTAGCTCTCCATGTTTCTGGTCCTCCATGCGGGTCTCTGTTCTTCCAATCTATCTTCCCATGGTTAAAGTCTCCCATAATTAGTAGTCCAGATCCATTCCTGCTAGCAACAGAAGCTGCTCTTTCTATTATGTTAATGGTGGCCATGTTGTTTCTATCATATTCCTGTCTAGGTCTTCTGTCATTTGGTGGTGGATTATATATGACTGCGACTATAAATTTTTTCCCTCCATTTGTTACAGTACCTGCTATGTAGTCACTGAAACCTTCACAGCCCTGAATATCCATCTCCTCAAAATCCCAGCCTTTTCTTACCAGCAGAGCTACACCACCCCCACCTCTTCCTTCCCTCTCTTTCCGCATAACATAATAGTCCTGTGGGAACACTGCATTTGTTATTGTTTTCGTGATCTTTGTTTCTGTGAGGGCTATTATGTCTGGGTTTTCCTCTAGTACCAGTTCTCCAAGCTCATTTGCTTTATTTGTAATTCCATCTATGTTAGTGTACATCGCTTTGAGGCTCACTTTCTTCTGTCCCGTCTCAAATCGCCTCCTTGGTGAGTGTTCTGCTGGTGGGGGAGGCTGTTCCATGGGTGTGAGGACCTGTGAGGTGGGTAACAGGATCTCAGAGGATACTGGAATGAGGGGCGGGGGATCCAGTGAAGGGGGAGGGACAGGGAGGGTATGGGGTGAAAGGGGAGGGAGGACGGGAAGGAAAGGGGGGAGGGAGGACTCGGGAGGAGGGGAGGGGTAGAAGGGTGGGGATTGGGTTTGGGGGGAGGGAGATTTGGCTGAACTTTTGAGTGGGGGCAGGGAGGGTTTGGGGTAGGGGGGTTTTCTATGCAGAGGAGTGAGGCGGGGTTGTCCTCCCTTCTGGTGTTACTGGGTAGCTGGTTGTGGGTTCCCCCCTCGCCTCTGGGGGTGTTGTGTTGGGAGCTGTGACTTCCTGGTTTTCCCCTCTCGCCCTGCGCCTCTTCCTTGCTTCTGCCGCCACGGCTCTCTCCTCCCTTGTCATGTCTCGCTGGAGGAATACATTTTTTAATTTTCCCACGTTTTTCAGGGAGCTCTTCCTTGATAGGATCCCCTCCTTTGTGTTCTCGTTTGCAAACACTATCTTTATCATTCGGTCTCGGTCTTTGTTGTACCGGCCTAGCCTGAAAACCTTCTCAATGCTATGCTCTGCCCCTTCCATGTCTAGTGCCTTTAGTACTTCATTCACTGCTGCTTTGTCCTTGTCATTCCACTCTGTCCTATTGGTTCCTTCCTGTTCCTTAATACCCACAGCAACCACTGATCTTTTCCTTTCCAGCAGTTGGCTAGTGGAGCGTGCCGCCTCCTGCGAGGTGGCTGCTTTCATGGCCACCTCCATCACTGCAGTCATTACTTCAGAGTTATTTTGTTTTAGTATTTCAGCAAATGTTGCTTTTATTGTGGCATTCTCATCCAGAAAACTATTACCACTTTCTCCCTGGGTGGTTTTCTGATTCTCAGCCTCGATACCATTCTCTTTGAGGGTTCTAATCTCCTCTTTTGCTGCTGTCAGCTCTCTTTTCAGGTTGCTTATTTCGTTCTTCATTTCCTGCATCATTTCTTGCATCTCACTCTTGATGTCCTCCAGAAACTGGGCGAACATTTCCTTCATCTCGTCACCCTGGCTCTTTCCTGCTCCCCTGGGACCTCTGGCTGCCATCTTGACCCTGTTGGGATGGGGGAGGGAGAGTGAGAGAGAGAGAGAGGGAGGGAGAGAGAGAGAGAGAGAGAGAGAGAGAGAGAGAGAGAGAGAGAAAGGGAGTGATAAAGGGAGAGATAAATGGGTGGGTGGGGGGGGATCCGACCCTTCCACTGAAGTGAGAAGAAAGTAGAAGGGGAGGGGGGAGGAGGAGATGGAGAGAGAGGCGGGAGGGAGAGAGAGGAGAGGGAGAGAGTGGATGAGGAAGAGAGCGGGTGAGGGAGAGAGCGGGTGAGGGAGAGAGGGGGGGGAGGTGTGTGTGTGTGTGTGTGGGCAGAGAGGGAGGGGGAAGGAAAGAGAGGGAGGGGGAGGGAGGGGGAAGGAAAGAGAGGGAGGGAGAGGGGGAGGGAGGGAGAGAGAGAGAGAGAGAGAGAGAGAGAGAGAGAGAGAGAGAGAGAGAGAGAGAGAGAGAGAGAGAGAGAGAGAGAGAGAGAGAGAGAGAGAGAGAGAGAGAGAGAGAGAGAGAGAGAGAGAGAGAGAGAGAGAGAGAGAGAGAGAGAGAGAGAGAGAGCAGGAGAGAGAGAGCAGGAGAGAGATAGTGGGAGTGGGAGAGAGGGAGTGGGAGAGAGGGAGAGTGGGGAGGGGAAGAGTGTGTGTATGGGCGTTGCGGGGGACTGGGGGTGGGGGGGGGCGGAGATGGCGACTAAGTCAGGTCAGGTCAGGTGGTGGGGTCAAGAGGGGGGGGGATAGTAAGGTCCTATTCCAGGTGTTAATGCCTTTTCCCCTGACTGAACAATTGTGTGTGTGTGTGTGTGCGTGCACGTGTGTGTGTGTCTGTTTTAGCGTGTGCACACTTGTGTGCGCGTATACGTACGTGGGCGGGCGTGCTTGTATGTGTCAAGATTTCCCTTATGCGTTACCTCTGCCTAAATGAGCCACTCTGAGATTTTTAAATATATTTGATATCCTGAACGAGAATTTGATAATCTTTTACCTCAATCTGTACACCTGATTAATTGACCAGAGAGGGGTACATACCAGTCTGCCTCCCGCTCACACAACCAGATGAGTAAGGGCACAGGCGATGTATGTTGATGATGGATATCCGTCGTTGTCTCCCACTAGGTGATTCTCTAATTGCTGGTAGATTGATGAGGTCGGTTCTTCTCTGTCTACACAAAGCTCTGGAGTCAGTCACTGTATCGTTATGTGACAGGTCACTAATTCACTGTACCACTGATCACAGTCACCACTCAACAGCACAGTCAGGTGGTTCCACGGCGGGTCGTCTCACCCGGTCAGGTCACACACTTACATGCACCGGTGATGCCCTAGCTCCACTTTTCGTTTCTTCGCCAAATCTTCGCACTATCGCTAGCGATATGACTATGCTATGTTGCACCCTGCTAGCTACACACTGCGAGAGGCCAAATACTATGATCTAGCCTCTATACTCCTTCAATGTCCCGAGAAATTGACGAATTTCCCTCCCGAGAAATTGACGAATTGAAGAATTTAGTGGACTGTCATCAGTGGTCTTAGTGTGTCACCAGCTCAAGTGGACTGTCATCAGTGTTCTTAGTGTGTCACCAGCTCTAGTGGACTGTCACCAGTGTTCTTGGTGTCACCAGCTCTACTGGGCTGTCACCAGTGTTCTTAGTGTGTCACCAGCTCTAGTAGACTGTCACCAGTGTTCTTGGCGCGTCACCAGAGTTCTTAGTGTGTCACCAGCTCTAGTGGGCCGTCACCAGTGTTCTTGGTGTGTCACCAGCTCCAGTAGGCTGTCACCAGTGTTCTTGGTGTGTCACCAGCTCTAGTAGACTGTCACCAGTGTTCTTAGTGTGTCACCAGCTCCAGTGGGCGGTCACCAGTGTTCTTGGTGTGTCACCAGCTCTAGTGGTCTGTCACCAGTGTTCTTGGTGTGTAACCAGCTCTAGTGGACTGTCACCAGTGTTCTTGGTGTGTCACCAGCTCTAGTGGACTGTCACCAGTGTTCTTGGTGTGTCACCAGCTCTAGTAGACTGTCACCAGTGTTCTTGGTGTGTCACCAGCTCTAGTGGACTGTCACCAGTGTTCTTGGTGTGTCACCAGCTCTCGTGGACTGTCACCAGTGTTCTTGGTGTGTCACCAGCTCTAGTATACTGTCACCAGTGTTCTTAGTGTGTCACCAGCTCTAGTGGGCTGTCACCAGTGTTCTTGGTGTGTCACCAGCTCTAGTGGGCTGTCACCAGTGTTCATGGTGTGTCACCAGCTCTAGTGGTCTGTCACTAGTGTTCTTGGTGTGTCACCAGCTCTAGTAGACTGTCACCAGTGTTCTTGGTGTGTCACCAGCTCTAGTGGGCTGTCACCAGTGTTCTTGGTGTCACCAGCTCTAGTGGTCTGTCACTAGTGTTCTTGGTGTGTCACCAGCTCTAGTAGACTGTCACCAGTGTTCTTGGTGTGTCACCAGCTCTAGTGGACTGTCACCAGTGTTCTTGGTGTCACCAGCTCTAGTGGACTGTCACCAGTGTTCTTGGTGTGTCACCAGCTCTAGTGGGCTGTCACGAGTGTTCTTGGTGTGTCACCAGCTCTACTGGACTGTCACCAGTGTTCTTGGTGTCACCAGCTCTAGTGGACTGTCACCAGTGTTCTTGGTGTGTCACCAGCTCTAGTGGACTGTCATCAGTGTTCTTGGTGTGTCACCAGCTCTAGTGGACTGTCACCAGTGTTCTTGGTGTGTCAGCAGCTCTAGTGGACTGTTACCAGTGTTCGTGGTGTGTCACCAGCTCTAGTGGACTGTTACCAGTGTTCTTGGTGTGTCACCTGCTCTAGTGGACTGTCACCAATGTTCTTGGTGTGTCACCAGCTCTAGTGGACTGTCACCAGTGTTCTTAGTGTGTCACCAGCACTAGTGGGCTGTCACCAGTGTTCTTGGTGCGTCACCAGCTCTAGTGGGCTGTCACCAGTGTTCTTGGTGCGTCACCAGCTCTAGTGGGCTGTCACCAGTGTTCTTGGTGTGTCACCAGCTCTAGTGGGCTGTATTATAGTGTGGGTTGGTGGTGATGTCGTGTTGATCTTTCTCTACGGACAACCCAACCCAGAGCTCGGTAGAGTGTTTATACTTTACCAGGAGATCACCCTGGGCGCTTCTGGCTCTTGGAGAGGGGCTCAACGTCACACGTTTAGGGGATGCGGCTCCAACACTTAGCCTCGTTGTCACGTGCACACACCCACTTGAGCCGCTGTGACTCCCTACTCTCTCCTTAGGTGATATGATCTCCTCAATCCCCTTTTGACTTATTAGTATTACCTTCTACCCTGTCCACAGCAGTGGTTCTTGGTTCTTTCTCTCTCTCTCTCTCTTCTTCTGTACTATTTCATGGGAAGCCTCACTAGGACAAGGGCAAACACCAGCAAATTGGAATACATTTACTGGACAAAGCACATACACAATACATACACACGTATAATAATAATGAATCCTATACTCTATACTATTACAATCAGGTTGCACTCCAACACCATCAGAACTCTATCATCAGCTTATCAAGTGGTTATCTTCTGATTCCGCACCTGATACTATCTACCTCTTCAAGTAGATCAAGTCTTATACTACATTGTTTCATTATCAACAAGAGAATATATATATATATATATATATATATATATATATATATATATATATATATATATATATATATATATATATATATATATATATATATATATAAACGTGTACAAGGAAAATCAGCATGTGAATGCAATAACAAATATCAGTATAAATGTTCCTTGATACACAACAATGATCAATCGATCACTCTATCAGTCCTAGAACGCATACATCTGTAGGTAATCCAGCCTACGTCTGTAACTCTAAACTTCAGTATAAAACACTCCTTGACATAAGAATGCAAACAATCACTCACCTCTCACTGCGTCTTGCACGCTAATGACAACCAAACACTATCAACTCCCTACAAGTAATCCACCAGAACTTCCCTTCCACCTCTGGAATTTCAGTACCCTGATATCTTCAGGTTCCTCCAGGTTTAACTACCAGGATCCTCTGCAGCTCCTCCAGGCTGCTACCATGAAGTTTCTTTGAGCAACTACGGTGCTTCACCCTTCTGCTAGGGTCCTCCACAGCTCTCTGAGCTGCTACACCATGAAGTTCCCTCGAGCAACTATGGTGCTTTAGCACCTCTACAGAAGCACGTGACACTCCTCTTCACTGCTTCTCCTCACAGCTCGAGGTCCTCTGCTCCACTACCTTGGAGTCTCATCAACTACTCCCTCTGTGCTGGCTTCGAAGTTCTCAGCAACTTCTTCCCCAAAGACAAACCTGCAACCCATCGACACTCCAATAAAAAAATTTCCCCTTTAACACATAAACAAAAATAATCACACAATATGTTTGCCTCCAACCTCTATCTGTCCTCTACATACTATGAGAGTGGACTGCCCCGTTGGGCGGGTCCATGCTCCACCTCGCCCGGCGGGCCTCCACTCTCCTCCGCCGCCCCTCAGTCAGTTGGCTCCAAGCAGTTGAAGGGAGAGGATGCGCTGCTCGTCCCTCCAGCTGTCTCTCTCATCTCCGTCCTCTTATTTAGGCTTCCTGTCTTACCAAAACATTTCTAACTCATCAATAAACATTGCTACTGTCGCTGGGCACACGACCAACTACAAGCAATCACTATGAACTGGCTTAAATCGTGCTTACCACAGATTGTCTCGTTGAGGGCGCTCCTTCCTCTGATGGAGCCTGGTCAGGGCGATTCCACAGCCCCCGAAAATGTCTCTGGGCGGGCTTAATACTCTCCTCGTCGACCAGGACTTGAGACCACAACGTTCTCAGCTCAATTCCACAGCTGGCACGTCTGCACACTTCTCTTCTCTTGGAGATATATCACTAGGGGTTCCTTTCTGACGGGAGCTCAACGGAGCGGGGCTTTCCCCCTGCGATGTCTGGGCTCAAGTGAGGTCAAAGCCCTCCAGAAGCGAGCCTCACACTTCCAGCAAATTATCCACATCTCCTAACCAGTCATTTATCTGTTTCCTTATGCACTGCCCATAATCTTAAACTCCGTGTAAAATTTACCCAATTATTTTTACATATGAATCTTCATGTCTGTATTTCCGACCTCCTAGTCAGGTCAGGCTTGATAGAATAATTCTCAAAGGGGAGACTCGTTTTTCGGCTACCTGGGATCATAACAGCTGTCACCAGTGTTCTTGGTGTGTCACCAGCTCTAGTAAACTGTCACCAGTGTTCTTGGTGTGTCACCAGCTCTAGTAGACTGTCACCAGTGTTCTTGGTGTGTCACAAGCTCTAATAGACTGTCACCAGTGTTCTTGGTGTGTGACAAGCTCTAGTAGACTGTCACCAGTGTTCTTGGTGTGTCACCAGCTCTAGTTGGCTGTCACCAGTGTTCTTGGTGTGTCACCAGCTCTAGTGGGCTGTCATCAGTGTTCTTGGTGTGTCACCAGCTCTAGTAGACTGTCACCAGTGTTCTTGGTGTGTCACCAGCTCTAGTGGGCTGTCATCAGTGTTCTTGGTGTGTCACCAGCTCTAGTTGGCTGTCATCAGTGTTCTTGGTGTGTCACCAGCTCTAGTGGGCTGTCACCAGTGTTCTTGGTGTGTCACCAGCTCTAGTGGGCTGTCACCAGTGTTCTTGGTGTGTCACCAGCTCTAGTGGGCTGTCACCAGTGTTCTTGGTGTGTCACAAGCTCTAGTAGACTGTCACCAGTGTTCTTGGTGTGTCACCAGCTCTAGTGGGCTGTCATCAGTGTTCTTGGTGTGTCACCAGCTCTAGTGGGCTGTCACCAGTGTTCTTGGTGTGTCACCAGCTCTAGTGGGCTGTCACCAGTGTTCTTGGTGTGTCACCAGCTCTAGTGGGCTGTCACCAGTGTTCTTGGTGTGTCACCAGCTATAGTGGGCTGTCACCAGTGTTCTTGGTGTGTCACCAGCTCTAGTGGGCTGTCCCCAGCTCTAGTGGACTGTCACCAGTGTTCTTGGTGTGTCACCAGCTCTAGTGGGCTGTCCCCAGCTGTAGTTGACTGTCACTAGTGTTCTTGGTGTGTCACCAGCTCTAGTGGGCTGTTACGAGTGTTCTTGGTGTGTCACCAGCTCTAGTGGGCTGTTACGAGTGTTCTTGGTGTGTCACCAGCTCTAGTGGGCTGTCCCCAGCTCTAGTAGACTGTCACCAGTGTTCTTGGTGTGTCACCAGCTCTAGTAGACTGTCACCAGTGTTCTTGGTGTGTCACCAGCTCTAGTAGACTGTCACTAGTGTTCTTGGTGTGTCACCAGCTCTAGTGGGCTGTCACCAGTGTTCTTGGTGTCACCAGCTCTAGTGGGCTGTCACCAGTGTTCTTGGTGTGTCACCAGCTCTAGTGGACTGTCACCAGTGTTCTTGGTGTGTCACCAGCTCTAGTAGACTGTCACCAGTATTCTTGGTGTGTCACCAGCTCTAGTGGACTGTCACCAGTGTTCTTGGTGTGTCACCAGCTCTAGTGGGCTGTCACGAGTGTTCTTGGTGTGTCACCAGCTCTAGTGGGCTGTCCCCAGCTCTAGTAGACTCTCACCAGTGTTCTTGGTGTGTCACCAGCTCTAGTGTACTGTCACCAGTGTTCTTGGTGTGTCACCAGCTCTAGTGAACTGTCACCAGTGTTCTTGGTGTGTCACCAGCTCTAGTAGACTGTCACCAGTATTCTTGGTGTGTCACCAGCTCTAGTGGTCTGTCACCAGTGTTCATGGTGCGTCACCAGCTCTAGTGGACTGTCACCTGTTTATTACCTGTTCCAACTTGGCTTCTCTGAGCCCAGCTGATCATTATCAGCAAGGGGGAGCCAGGCTCCTGGGAACTCATTACAGTAAAACATAGAAACAAAAATAATGAGATTTTCAGGTCTGTTGGTCTGTGAGACGGCTCCACTTTATACCTAACTAAAGTCATTTATATATAAATGTTTATTCTTCCTTTGAAACATTTTGTTTCAGAAATCAAAAATCCAGTTCACAAACCAATTGTTACTCAAGTCTAGAGCATATTTAGAGTTATCCAATTAATATGATGGTGTTCTATAATGAGGACAGTTGAATGTGAGGAAAAGCTCCCTGGGTATTGATGGTGCTCGGAGGATATTCACGAGAGGTCGACGGAGCATTATGTCCAGCGTCAGTAGCGGCCCGCGGAGCATTATGTCCAGCATCAGGAGTGGTCGGCGGAGCATTATGTCCTGCTTCAAGAGCGGTCCGCGGAGCATTATGTCCAGCATCAGGAGCGGTCCGCGGAGCATTATGTCCAGC
Organism: Procambarus clarkii; assembly: GCF_040958095.1. Lineage (NCBI taxonomy): Eukaryota > Metazoa > Arthropoda > Malacostraca > Decapoda > Cambaridae > Procambarus > Procambarus clarkii. The sequence goes on from NC_091232.1 coordinate 20,848,037, forward strand.
ATCAGGAGCGGTCGGCGGAGCATTATGTCCAGCATCAGGAGCGGTCCGCGGAGCATTATGTCCAGCATCAGGAGTGGTCGGCGGAGCATTATGTCCAGCATCAGGAGTGGTCGGCGGAGCATTATGTCCAGCATCAGGAGTGGTCGGCGGAGCATTATGTCCAGCATCAGGAGCGGTCCGCGGAGCATTATGTCCAGCATCAGGAGCGGTCCGCGGGGCATTATGTCCAGCATCAAGAGCGGTCCGCGGAGCATTATGTGCATCAAGAGCGGTCGGCAGAGCATTATGTCCAGCATGAGGAGTGGTCGGCGGAGTATTATGTCCAGCATCAAGAGCTGTCGGCGGAGCATTATGTCCAGCATCAGGAGTGGTCCGCGGAGCATTATGTCCAGCATCAAGAGCGGTCGGCGGAGCATTATTTCCAGCATCAGGAGTGGTCGGCGGAGCATTATGTGCAGCATCAGGAGTGGTCGGCGGAGCATTTTGTCCAGCATCAGTAGCGGTCCGCGGAGCATTATGTCCAGCATCAAGAGCGGTCGGCGGAGCATTATGTCCTGCATCAGTAGCGGTCTGCGGAGCATTATGTCCAGCATCAGGAGTGGTTGGCGGAGCATTATGTCCAGCATCAAGAGCGGTCGGCGGAGCATTATGTCCAGCATCAAGAGCGGTCCGTGGAGCATTATGTCCAGGAGCGGTCGGCGGAGCATTATGTCCAGCATCAGGAGTGGTCGGCGGAGCATTTTGTCCAGCATCAGGAGCGGTCGGCGGAGCATTATGTCCAGCATCAGGAGTGGTCCGCGGAGCATTTTGTCCAGCATTAGGAGCGGTCGGCGGAGCATTTTGTCCAGCATCAGGAGCGGTCGGCGGAGCATTATGTCCTGCATCAGGAGCGGTCGACGGAGCATTATGCTTGACATATGTGACCAGTGACATACCTCACGTTAACAGTGACCAGAGACATGACTCATCTTAAAAGTGACCATAGACATGACTCACCTTAACAGTGACCAGAGACATGACTCACCTTATCAGTGACCAGAGACATGGTTCACCTTAACAGTGACCAGAGACATGACTCACCTTAACAGTGACCAGAGACATGGTTCACCTTAACAGTGACAAGAGACATGACTCACCTTAAGAGTGACCAGAGACATGACTCACCTTAACAGTGACCAGAGGCATGGTTCAGCTTAACAGTGACCAGAGAAATGACTCACCTTAACAGTGACCAGAGACATGACTCACCTTAACAGTGACCAGAGACATGACTCACCTTAACAGTGACCAGAGGCATGACTCATCTTAACAGTGACCAGAGACATGACTCACCTTAACAGTGACCAGAGACATGACTCACCTTAACAGTGACCAGAGAAATGACTCACCTTAACAGTGACCAGAGACATGACTCATCTTAACAGTGACCAGAGACATGACTCACCTTAATAGTGACCAGAGACATGACTCACCTTAAAAGGGAGGAAGTTTGGTGTTGAAGTAAGTGTGATGGACGGGCCGTTGGTGTGTGTGTGGAAGTCAGTCATGGAGGCTCTTCAGTTCTCTGAGGGTAATGAACCAAGTAACGGGTCTCTAAGGAACGTGTTTCAGTTTGATGGGCCAAGGAAGTCACTATAGTTTGCCATACAAGTGATTTCATCATTTTATAGTTAAATGAGGAGAAATCAAAGTTTCTAAATTTTTAATATGTTGTGAGAGCACAGTGAAGGAAACCTGTTATGCGGTTGTACTCACCTTGTTGTACTTGTGTGGTTTGAGCTTTGACTCTTTGGTCTCGCCTCTCAACTCTCAATCAACTGATGTACAGGTTCCTGAGCCTACTGAACTCTATCATATCTACACTTGAAGCTGTGTATGGAGTCAGTATCCACCACATCACTTCCTAATGCATTCAATTTGTTAAATACTCCGACACTTAAAAAGTTTTTTCTAATATCTCTATGGCTCACTTGGGTACTCAATTTCCACTTGTGTCCCCTAGTGCCTGTAGCACTTGTATTAAATAGCTTGTCTTTATCTACCCTATCAATTCCTTTGAGAATCTTGTATGTGGTGATCATGTTCCCCCAACTCTTCTGTCTTCCAGCGACGTGAGGTTTAATTCCCGTAGTGTCTCCTCGTAGCTCATACCCTTCAGTTCGGGTACTAGTCTGGTGGCAAACCTTTGAACATTTTCTTTTTTAGTCTCATGCTTGACTAGATATGGGCTCCATGCAGGAGCCGTATACTCCAGGATTGGTCTGACATATGTGGTATACAAAGTTCTGAATGATTCCTTACACAAGTTTCTAAAGCCCGTTCTCATGTTGGCCAGCCTGGCATATGCCGCTGATGTTATTCTCTTGATATGGGCTTCAGGGGACAGGTCTAATTTGATATCAACCCCCAGGTCTTTATCTCTCTCTGACTCTTGAAGAATTTCATCTCCCAAATGATACCTTGTATCAGGTCTCCTGCCTCCTACACATATCTTCTTTACATTACATTTGCTTGGGTTAAACTCTAACAACCATTTGGTTGACTATTCCTTCAGTTTGTCCAGGTCTTCTTGAAACCTCAAGCTGTCCTCCTTTGTTTTAGTCCTTCTCATAATTCTGGCATCGTCAGCAAACATTGATGTGTCTGTACTCACCTAGTTGTGTTTGTGGGGGTTGAGCTCTGGCTCTTTGGTCCCGCCTCTCAACCGTCAATCAACAGATGTACAGATTCCTGAGCCTATTGGGCTCTATCATATCTACACTTGAAACTGTGTATGGAGTCAGCCTCCACCACATCACTTCCTAATGCATTCCATTTGTCAACCACTCTGACACTAAAAAAGTTCTTTCTAATATCTCTGTCGTTTATTTGGGCACTCAGTTTCCACCTGTGTCCCTTTGTGCGTGTTCCCTCTTGTGTTAAATAGACTGTCTTTATCTACCCTATCAATTTCCTTCAGAATCTTGAACGTGGTGATCATGTCCCCCTAACTCTTCTGTCCTCCAGCGAAGTGAAGTTTAATTCCCGTAGTCTCTCCTCGTAGCTCATACCTCTCAGCTCAGGTACTAGTCTGGTGGCAAACCTTTGAACCTTTTCCAGTTTAGTCTTATCCTTGACTAGATATGGACTCCTTGCTGGGGCTGCATACTCCAGGATTGGCCTGACATATGTGGTATACAAAGTTCTGAATGATTCCTTACACAAGTTTCTGAATGCCGTTCATATGTTGGCCAGCCTGGCATATGCCGACGATGTTATCCGCTTGATATGTGCTGCAGGAGACAGGTTAGGCGTGATATCAACCCCCAAGTCTTTTTCCTTCTCTGACTCCTGAAGAATTTCCTCTCCCAGATGATACCTTGTATCTGGCCTCCTGCTCCCTACACCTATCTTCACCTATACACCTACACCTATACACCTATCTTCATTACATTACATTTGGTTGGGTTAAACTCTAACAACCATTTGTTCGACCATTCCTTCAGCTTGTCTAGGTCTTCTTGAAGCCTCAAACAGTCCTCTCCTGTTTTAATCCTTCTCATAATTTTAGCATCGTCCGCAAACATTGAGAGAAATGAATCGATACCCTCCGGGAGATCATTTACATATAGCAGAAACAAGATAGGACCGAGTACAGAGCCCTGTGGGACTCCACTGGTGACTTCACACCAATCGGAGGTCTCACCCCTCACCGTAACTCTCTGCTTCGTATTGCTTAGATACTCCCTTATCCACTGGAGCACCTTACCAGCTACACCTGCCTGTCTCTCCAGCTTATGTACCAGTCTCTTATGCGGTACTGTGTCAAAGGCTTTCCGACAATCCAAGAAAATGCAGTCCGCCCAGCCCTCTCTTTCTTGCTTAATCTTTGTCACCTGATCGTAGAATTCTATCAAGCCTGTAAGGCAAGATTTACCCTCCCTGAACCCATGTTGGCGATTTGTCACGAAGTCCCTTCTCTCCAGATGTGTTACCAGGTTTTTTCTCACGATCTTATCCATCACCTTGCATGGTATACAAGTCAGGGACACTGGCCTGTAGTTCAGTGCCTCTTGCCTGTCTCCCTTTTTGTATATTGGGACCACATTCGCCGTCTTCCGTATTACTGGTAGGTCTTCCGTCTCCAGTGACTTACTATACACTATGGAGAGTGGCAAGCAAAGTGCCTCTGCACACTCTTTCAGTATCCATGGTGAGATCCCATCTAGACCAACAGCCTTTCTAGCATCCAGATCCAGCAGGTGTCTCTTGACCTCCTCTCTCGTAATTTCGAACTCTTCTAAGGCCGCCTGGTTTACCTCCCTTTCTCCTAGCACAGTGACCTCACCGTGTTCTATTGTGAAGACCTCCTGGAACCTCTTGTTGAATTCTTCACACACCTCTCTGTCATTCTCAGTATACATGTCCTAGCCTGTTCGAAGTTTCAATACCTGTTCTTTCACTGTTGTTTTCCTTCTGATGTAACTGTGGAGTAGCTTTGGTTTGGTCTTGGCTTTGTTTGCTATATCATTTTCAAAACTTTTCTCTCCTTCTCTTCTCACCCTGACGTACTCATTCCTGGTTCTCTGGTATCTCTCTCTGCTTTCTGGTGTTCTGTTATTCTGGAAGTTCCTCCACGCCCTTTTGTTCAGTTTCTTCGCTTCCATACATGCCCTATTATACCATGGATTCTTCTGTTGCTTCTCGGATTTTTCCCTTTGGGCCGGGATGAACCTGTTTACTGCCTCCTGACACTTTTGGGTAACATAGTCCATCATACCCTGTACAGACTTATCTCTGAGGTCTGTGTTCCAAGGTATTTCACTCAGGAAACTTCTCATCTGTTCATAATTTCCCTTTCGGTATGCCAGCCTTTAGATTCCTGCTTTTTTTGGGGGGGAGATAAGTCCTAGCTCTACGTGGTACTCAAAGTTCAATACACTGTGGTCACTCATTCCCAAGAGCGCTTGCATCTTAACTTCCCTTATATCCCACTCATTTAGGGTAAATATCAAATCAAGCATTGCTGGTTCATCTTCTACTCTCATTCTTGTTGGTTCTTTGATGTGCTGGCTTAGAAAGTTTCTTGTTGCCACGTCCAGCAGCTTAGCTCTCCATGTTTTTGTCCTCCATGCGGGTCTCTATTCTTCCAATCTATCTTCCCATGGTTGAAGTCTCCCGTAATTAGTAGTCCAGATCCATTCCTGCTAGCAATAGAAGCTGCTCTTTCTATTATGTTAATGGTGGCCATGTTGTTTCTAGCATATTCCTGTCTAGGTCTTCTGTCATTTGGTGGTGGATTATATATGACTACGACTATAATTTTTTTCCCTCCATTTGTTACGGTACCTGCTATGTAGTCACTGAAACCTTCACAGCTCTGAATCTCCATCTCCTCAAAATCTCAGCCTTTTCTTACCAGCAGAGCTACACAACCCCCACCTCTTCCTTCCCTCTCTTTCCTCATAACATAATAGTCCTGTGGGAACACTGCGTTTGTTATCGTTTTCGAGAGCTTTGTTTCTGTGAGAGCTATTATGTCTGGGTTTTCCTCTAGTACCCGTTCTCCAAGCTCATTTGCTTTATTTGTAATTCCATCTATGTTAGTGTACATCGCTTTGAGGCTCACTTTCTTCTGTCCCTTCTCAAATCGCCTCCTTGGTGAGTGTTCTGCTGGTGGGGGAGGCTGATCCATTGGTGTGAGGACCTGTGAGGTGGATAACATGGTCTCAGAGGATACTGGGATGAGGGGCGGGGGATCCAGTGAAGGGGGAGGGACAGGGAGGGTATGGGGTGAAAGGGAAGGGAGGAGGGGAAGGAAAGGGGGGAAGGGAGGACTTGGGAGGAGGGAAGAGGTAGAAGGGTGGGGATTGGGTGTGGGGGGAGGGAGATTTGGGTGAACATTTGAGTGGGAGCAGGGAAGGTTTGGGATAGGGGGGTTTTCTATGCAGAAGAGAGAGGCGGGGCTGTCCTCCCTTCTGGTGTTACTGGGTAGCTGGTTGTGGGTGTTCCCCTCACCTCTGTATTGGGGGTGTTGTGTTGGGAGCTGTGACTTCCTGGTTTTTCCCTCTCGCCATGCGCCTCTTCCTTGCTTCTGCCGCCACGGCTCTCTCCTCCCCTGTCATTTCTCTCTGGAGGAATACATTTTTGAATTTTCCCACGTTTTTCAGGGAGCTCTTCCTTGATAGGATCTTCTCCGTTGTGCTCTCGTTTGCAAATACTAACTTTATCATTCGGTCTCGGTCTTTGTTTTACCAACCTAGCCTGAAAATCTTCTCAATGCTATGCTCAGCCCCTTCCATGTCTAGTGCCTTTAGTACTTCATTCACTGCTGCTTTGACCTTGTCATTCCACTCTGTCCTATTAGAGCCTTCCTGCTCTTTAATACCCACAGCAACCACTGATCTGTTCCTTTCCAGCAGTTGGCTAGTGGAGCGTGCCGCCTCCTGTGAGGTGGCTGCTTTCATAGCCACCTACATCACTGCAGTCATTACTTCAGAGTTATTTTTTTTAGTATTTCCGCAAATGTTGCTTTTATTGTGGCATTCTCATCCAAAAAAATATTACCACCTTCTCCCTGGATGGTTTTCTGAGTCTCAGCCTCGATACCATTCTCTTTGAGGGCTCTAATCTCCTCCTTTGCTACTGTCAGCTCTTTTTTCAGGCTGCTTATTTTGTTCTTCATTTCCTGCATCATTTCTTGCATCCCAGTCTTGATGTCCTCCATAGACTGGGCGAACATTTCCTTCATTTCGTCACCTTGGCTCTTCCCTGTTCCCCTGGTACCTCTGGCTGCCATGCTTGCCCCTGTTCCTATAGTTGTGCCGTGATAGGATTTGTCAGGAGGGCAGAGCGGGATGAGGGAGAGAGAGAGAGAGAGAGAGGAAGAGAGAGAGAGAAAGGGAGTGATAAAGGGAGAGATAAATGGGTGGGTGGGGGCGATCCGACCCTGCCACTGAAGTGAGAAGAAAGTAGAAGGGGAGGGGGGATGAGATGGAGAGAGAGGCGGGAGGGAGAGAGAGGAGAGGGAGAGAGATGGAGAGGGAGAGAGGGGGGGATATGTGTGTGTGTGTGTGTGTGTGTGTGTGTGTGTGTGTGTGTGTGTGAGAGCGGGAGAGAGAGAGTGGGAGAGAGATAGAGAGTGGGAGAGAGGTATGGGGAGAGAGTGTGGGGAGGGGAAGAGTGTGTGTATGGGGGATGCGTGGGCTGGGGGGAGGGCAGAGATGGCGACCAGGTCAGATGGGGGGGGGGGGGTTTAAGAGAGGGGGGATAGTAAGGTCCTATCCCCTGTTCCCAGGTGTTAATGCCTTTTCCCCTGACTGAACGTTTGTGTGTGTGTGTGTGCTTATGCGTGTGTGTGTGTGTGTGTGTCTGTTTTAGCATGTGCACGCTTGTGTGCATGCATACGTACGTGGGCGGGCGTGCGTGTATGTGTCATGAGATCCCTTAAGCGTTACCTCTACCTGAATGAGCCACCCTGAGATTTTTAAATATATATAATATCCTGAACAAGAATTTGATATTTTACCTCAATCTGTACACCTGATTAAGTGTCTCTGTCCTCATGTTCTCGGCCTTTATGCTGAGTGTCAGAGTAATGAGGAGAGCGGGTGGCAGCCGAGTGAACATAGTCCCTCACAGTATGGTGAGTAACAGAGGTGTCAGTACCCCGGGTGGTCGGGTTGGATGCCTGGGAAGGAGTGGTATGAGTACTATCAGGTCCCCCCAGACCTCATGGCAATTGTCGGCCTTGGTTGATCTCCCAGAGATTATGACAAGATCTTTGATCTAGTAAAGACGTTTTCATGAGCGAGTGGACTTAATGTCTTGGATCTGGAGTGGTGGGAGTTAAATTGCTGGACGAGTTCCTCGAGGATAATAAGGGTAGATGCAAGCCCAAGATGCCTAGGTTTCAGTTCAGTCTTGTTTAATATTTACTAACCTTAAGGTTTAAACAAAAAATCGCTTATTTCAACTTTGAATAAATATATTATTTTTAACAAGCAGGTGACCATCTCCACAAATAATGCAGTGATGTGGCGGGCCTGGCAAAGCCGATCAGAAGCAACAAGTGGGGTAAAGTGTATCTGTACTCTGACAAACATCGTCTCCATGATTGAAGGGTTTCATAAATTACACTCGACGAGGAAGTAACCATGAAGGGGATGTCCCCAATTATGTCCAAAGGATTGATTAACACATAAGGGCATCAATCACTATTACGTATTTATATGTCTAGTCTCTTCTTTACTTAGATGGTTTGATACATGCATTGTAATCTGCTTCTGTTGTATAATTACAGATTATTTTTACAGGATACCCAAGAGGCTTGATGAGAATATTCCTCGTGTCGTATACGGTGGCTGTCGCATTTTTCTTCACTCGGTTCTTACAGCAGCAGGTAAGTAGTTATAAACTGACACTTGTAGCTTCCTTTAATTCATTGTTTTATATTATCGCATTTGTTTTATTTTTAAATTAACCAACTGGGGAGCTCGGCATCCCTCCATGAAGCACAGGGCCAAAACTTCATTACACACAATTTTCATCTTTGTAACATCTTCACCGCCATAACAGACTCTTCCAGTTCTCTTATGAAAACAAAATATGGAGATGATGTCATATAGGTTACAAAAACTTCAAAGGAAGCCTATGGAAGAACAACAGACTTGAATCCTCATTTAACCCTTGACTTCCCCTTGATTCAGCTGATAAAGTGTTGTCAGTTATTTGTACTTACAGAAGGTAGATGATGCATTATTTAATTTAAAAGAAAATTATGAACATTAAGGGAAGTTTTAATTGTAGTTTATAGCTGAACCAAAGAAACACTTGCTAAATGACTACCACTACCACCAATGCCACTTCCAATACACTATTTGCACAACAACCATCATTACCACCATCATCATGGTTGATGATTTCAACTTATGGCATCTAAAATGGAAAAAATATGGCAAATAAAGTCATTCCAGAAAGAATCTTAGGAAGAAGTCTAAATGAACAGTCACACACAAATGAACTCATGCAGGTGTATGAGAGTTTTCCTTTAAACAGCAAATAGTAGTACCAACTAGAAAGGAGAACATCATTGATCTTATTTTCACAAACAATGATGAACTCATTAGGGTCATAACGATTACCAATACATGTTACTCCTATCACAACCAAATGGAAGTCCAGAGAAGCATGGGCAATAGACCTGTGCAGCCAGTCTCAATTTCAAGATGAGGAGAATTCAGTATATTCAATTTCAATAACAAACTGATTAATTGGGAACTAATAAACCAGGACAACGCAGAAATATGCTGGGAAGAACAGCTAGATAATGCAACCTTAAACTAGTGTGTCGAGAACGTAGGCTCAATAGTACAAGATATATGTGGAAATCACATACCATTAAGGAAAAAAAGAGAAAAAGATGCAAATTGGAACGAGAACGACATTCCCTGTATATGCGAAGAAAATAAATCACAGAACATCACAAATGTGCCACTCTATCCCAACAACGACTAGGCAGAGATAAGGAAATGCTCGAGCTTAAGGTGCAGAGAATCATATAATTCAGTAGAGGCAAAGAGTACAAGTGGCTATAACTGCAATAGAAAGGAATACAAAAATTCTTCTTCTCAAGTTCAAAATTTAGAATAAAATTTACATATAGCTTTGGACCTTGCACAAGTGTGATGGAACATTTATAATAACAAAGAAATGAATGAAATACATAGGCTACATAACGACTCGCTATTCAATGAATCTCTGAACACATTGAAGATCGATGATCCAAACGAATTCTTTATGCATATGACATTAGCATCGAACCATATATTAGATGACACCCTTTCCCCACATAACATTGAAGTAGCCAGATACAACATTCCCATGCACTCTGCACCAGGCCCAGACTCCTGGAATTCTACATTCATCAAGACGTGCACAACACCACCTCACAGGCCCTAAGTATCTGTTGGATAGGAAGCCTAGATACCGGTGTTATCCCTGACGTACTCAAAAGAATGGAGATCGCGCCACATCAAATAGGAAGTAGTAAATCAGATACGAATAATTATAGACCAATGACCCTAACATCATATGTCATAAATATCTTTCAAAAAGTGCTAAGAAGTAAGATCACTAATCACATGGACTCGCACTATCTACATAACTCTGGACCACTTGGTTTCAAAACAGGGTGCTCTTGCCTCTCACAGTTGCTAGATCCCTTTGACATGGAAATAAATGACACATGGAAAGCACAATGCTGACTTATTATACACAGACTTTGTAAAAGCTTTCGACAAATGTGACCATGATGTTATTTCACATAAAAGCATTCAAAAGTAATTACTAGCAAAGAAGGAAGACGGATCTTTAACTTTCAAACGAAGAGAAATCAGAGTGCAATAGTTAACAAAGTAAAATCCGGAACATCCAGCGGGAAAAGCTCAGTCCCCACAAGGTACCCTGCTTGCTCCTGTATTTTTTTCTTCCTCTAATCAGACATATAAAAGGAGACAATCTATTGTGCTGTGTCATCCTTTGCACATAGCACTGGGATTTTGATAAGAGTAGACAATATAGAGGACACAGAAAACCTCCAGTCTGATGTTCAGGTCATTCAAAATGCCACAGATAATATGTTTAATGCAACTCATGCGCTGTGGAAGAAACGAAAATATAAAAACGGAAACTATATATAAATCACAGTTAAGGTGCCAGGTGACGGTGCACCAAAACTTCCTCAAACACTCAATTTTTGTTGTGAATAATCTTCACGGTAAATGCTCCAACGTTTTCTAATAGATCAACATCAAACCATGAAAAGAAAAAAGTTAAAAAAAAAATCACAATTTCAAATTAGTGATAAAAATCTTAAAATGTCACTAATGTGGGGAATTCTGGCTCCAGTATAATACTAATAAAATGTATAATTTTAAAATGCAAAATAATGATTAATTCTAATATAGCTCGAAGGACCAGAATGAGTAATGAAATGAGAAAATCAGTGGTCTATGATTATATGTGAATAAATTCTATTAAGCAATGACTCTAAATTATATAATTCTAGAGCCAGCCTCCCATGACACATTTTTTTTTGGGGGGGGGTATTCTATAAGATTAATCTATGTGTAACATATATTATGCAATAATAATAATAAGTATAATATGCACACACATAGGTAATGAGTAAAATATGTAATGCAAGAAATACTACTGCAATGTAAAGATTAATATGCATAAAGGGCAGTATCAGATATATATATATGGACTCTGAATAATAAAGTACTATCTACAATGATAACTGATTAAATCTTAGCTGTGACAGAGGGACGTAGATGCAGTCCACTGCACGCCACTCTGGAAACAGTTTGAGATAGTGATACTTGGAGCACTTTAGGGTATGGCGGTCACACGCTTCCTCAAGGGTGTTGCACCATGCTCCAATAATGATAATTACGTAATTTCCACCCCAAACTAGTATTCACACACATATAAGGTAATATCAAATATTTGGAGGGAAAGGAGTTGCACTCACGTGGGAATATTTGGTACACCCGCAGCGTCACGACATGGCTACCTATATTAGTTATTATTGTGAGCTCATCAATGATACTAAAAGGTAAAAATGCCTGCCGAACTGGTGTCCGTGATTCTGGTAAGCTGCGTCCTCATCCAGCATCTAGGGATGTAAGGATGCCGTCAGAATGGTAAGATTTGTTGGACCGCTTCGGAGCACCGTCACGCTTGTTGATCGAATATGGTGAGAGTCCTCTCTCCTCCTTGCATGCGCAATAGCTCACCAAGTCGCGCATGCGCAATAGCTCACCATGAGGATTCGAGCATAAATTATATTTATTTATTAAAGCTAAATAGGGAAGGGGGTGTTTATGAACACTTTATATTTTATGTGGTGATGTTTAATTCTCACAGTGCAGGTCAGTTAATGTAGACTGCACAAATAAAACAATACTTGCTTGGTGGTGGAAATGATGTTAGATTATATGATTTACTGGAACAGCGATTAAGGTGGGTACAAGAATTCCAGTAAACTGTTGTATACTAAAAATAAACCTATTACTAAATAATTATTCCTAATAAAGGAAAGTAACTGACTGTACTTGTGGTAGATCTACAGGCATGTGGAAATTTTACCCTCCGTGTGTGGCTGACGCAACACTACACAATTCTAGGAGAAATTAAATGATGTTCCACAACCTAATAGAGTAAATTCTACAATACTAAACTACGTATTAGGAGTGATAGTTAATTATTACGCTTAATACAGAAAATACATCCTGTTGTATTAAGGATTAATAAATGAATATTAGATGTGTATGAAGCCTAATACGTGAAATACACCCTGTTGTATTAGCGATGGTGATAACTGTTGGAAATTTCCAACATAATTCCGGGGCGGGAAATTACGGGTCGTAGTTCAATGTTAAGTACTAACGTACCTATTCCCTTTCCCTGAAATTACATTCTTATATGTTAGTAGGTTAGTGTGTACATAACGAATGCCCCGGATCTGTGTGACAGGTATGATCTGTTATCACGGGTACATCTATGTAATGATTAATTATTCTATATGTCTCCTTGAGATCAAGGAGACGCTGAATCTACAGTGAAATCAGTGTCTAGGGTCGCAGTAACATGTAACTAGATGAGTTACTGGACACTAACTGATCACTGCAGACTCACAAATCACCTCAACATCAAGTGAGAATTTCTAAGTGTTTATACAAGATTAAATTTAGCCTAAGGTGTAGTTCTTGCTGCACAAACTAATTTAGGCTATGTAATAATAATAACTAAATTCCTAACCTAGCTAAATTCTAGATAAAATAGAGAATTGAGTATATGAGCATCAGTCTCTAAAAATGTAGTCATTGGTATGCTATAGTGAGTACAGATTTAACTTGCACTCAGCTCTAACTAATGTCCCTAATCTACCTAAGTTGAGGATAAATGCGAATAATATACATTAGGCTACAGTGCTATAACTTCTCTGGAAGTATAACTAAACACATATAGCAACCTAAAGTTTGTAAATGAGTAATAAACCTATTCGGTTTATATACATTAAGTTACTGTACTATAACTCTCTGGAGCTATAATTAAGTACATGATAACTTGTATGAAGACTGAATGTGGTCAATTATTACTGTCGAGAATAGTTCTGGGTCTACAGTGGGTCAATGACATGTGTCGCTGTGACGTGAACCGGCTTAGGCTACTAGTCACTGATTTATCCACTGCGATCCATAGAAACTAACTCGGCTAGTACTAATTGCCCCAGGTTCAATCTGAAAAAAGATAAGATGAGTTTATTCTATTATGAGAAACAATTTGTTTCACTACTAATAGTCTTCTCGCAAATGTTCACTTACAGGCTGTTGCAAAGTTCAATTTTGCTTGTGCTAAGATACTTCTCCAAACTGTCTCTAAGAGGCTTGTGGGCAGAGACAAGAAAGTAGAAGGAGCTCAAACAAAACTGATACAAGCCCTGCAGGTGTATCATATTAAATGGATTACTAAATCCTAGTCCAGACGACTTGATATAAATGTAGTCTTCTCTGGAAGACTTACCTAAGATACTATAAATGCTGTCTTCTCTAGAAGACTTACCTAAGATATGATAAAGACGATAGATGTTATGAAATGCTATGAAGACTGAATGTGGTCAATTATTACTGTCGAGAATAGTTCTGGATCTTCAATGGGGTCAATGACATGTGTCACTATGATGAACCGGTTTAGGCTACTAGTCACTGATTTATCCACTGAGGTCTATAGAAACTAACTCTGCTAGTACTAATTGTACTAGACTCAATCTGGAATTAATCTTGGTTGTCGGCTGGCATAGGCTTCCTCAGGTTTAAGACTCTACCTGTAAGAAAGTAGCCCCCTGCTGAATTCAACAAGTTCATTCCATGTTGGCTTGTAGTTCCAGTAATAATAATAGTCTGTCTGCCCCTACTAATAGATCTACATTGGTGAGGTGGTCAGACGTTATCTTTGAGTCAGCCAACTTGATTCTATTTTTCTGTAAAAATTTGGCTGTCTCTTAGACCTTTGACATTCATGTCAAGAGGGATGTGATTAACTACTATGGCCTTAATAGGTCGGACATAACTGCCTAGGCGTATTAGTGGTTGTACTACTTCAAATTCTTGAGGTCCAGTATCTGCTAGGAATCCTGATATGTTCAATGTCACATTACACAAGGGTTTAATTTTCAGCTTGTTGAGTGATGAACATTCTCTGGGATCCTTGGTCGAATAGACCTCTTGTAGTGATTCTGGAATGCTTACTATTTAATTGTAGCTGTGCAGTAGGTAACACGGCATTATTACGAGACTTGGTGTTAAGAACCTTAACCTCCTGTCTCACCTTACAACACTGCACAATGATGGAAGTATCCTGTTCCACCTGGAGTTTTGGTGATTTTGGCCTATCAACTCCACACAATGCTGAATGATGTTGATCCTGGTGGCACCTGTTACATGTGTGTAATGGGGGTGGTAAATGTATTAGGATCGTGTTGCAAGAAGCACCTGGTGCACTTGTGCAATTCCGTAAGGCGTTTTATCCTAGAAACGCGATCAGGAAAGTTTTGACACTGATAAATAGTATGACTCTCTTGGCATAAGAGACAGCATCTCCTTCCTGTAGTAGATGTAGGAGTCACTGACTTGGGTGACTTATGGGCTACAGGTTTAGAAGGGCTGATAGTGTGGGTACCTACTGTAGTATTCTTCCATCTTGGAGTGGAAGTAGCGGTTTTTTATTTATTAGGCTGCTTGGAGGTACCTTTGGATTTGACTGTTTTATCAGTGGATGATTTGTCAGTGTCAGATATTATTTTCTCATGAGCTCTCAGTCGATTAACTGTTCCTTAATAACTCGAAAAAAATTTCTAATGATAGGATATCTGTTCTATAATGGGAACAGATGGATTCTAGGATCTCCTTAGGAAACTTACTCTGTATTTCTAATTTCAATTCCCACTCTGCTTTAGGTACATCTGCTTTGACACCTAGAGCTTTAATTAGAGACTCTACCTGGAGCCTAAATTCTTGTAGAGCTTCAAGGATGGTATCTGGTGTAGGTATCGCTCTTAACTTATAATAAAGATTAGCAATAGCAATTTCTTTATTGCTGTAATTAACTTCTAGTAACTGAATAGCAGTATCGTAGTCCTTATCACTAGGAATTAGGTGTTCGACAACTGCTTTTGCTTCACCCTCTAGGGTACTTTGCAAATAGAGGAATTTATTAGATTTGCTAATAGATTTCTTGGAGTTTACTAAGGAGTCAAATGTTTTCCAATAGCATTAAAAATTCTCATCATCTCTACCATGGAAGTGAGGAAGATCAGTTGTAGGAAGACGAACTTCCTGGAGTGTCTCCTGTTTATTAGTTTCACTTGTGGTTAGAGTATTTTGAGAAACTGAGTTGCTCTGCAATTTTTCTAGAGATTGTGTTAATCTATTTAGATGATCTTGAATACCCTCCTCAAACTTCTCCATCTTAGCATGGAAGGTATCTAGTTGTTCCGGCTCAGCATTCTGTTGCATGAGGACTCTGAGATAGTCATCTACAGCCTCATATGTTCTTTGCAACTTTTGCTTGGCCGTCTCTATGATATTTTCTAATACTCTGGCTGTGGCACCTGATTGTACCAGCTGATCACACTTATTCAACTGTCTAGTCACATGGCCTTTGTGACTCGTGTATGATCTAAAATATAATATGTAATTGCTCGACATTTCTTCTGGTGCACTGCCTGTGGACTTTGGCTTAGTTGATGCTATGGTTTGGTAATGAAAATAACTGGGGTACTGATTCATATATACGTGGAACCAGTATAGAAGTGGGTAGCCTAATATCTGATTTTTCAGTCAGGCTATGTGAATCCTACCTCACGTAGAGGTTAGCTTACCTACCTAATAGTAAACAGCTAATATTTGAGTGGTATTTCAGTGACACTACAGGAATTCCTCTGCTTAGCTCCTCATAATCAGCTTTCGATGGGTAGTGCCACTTCAATGACACAGTAAATATATATATTATGATATAAAAACACAATTGTGTGAAATAATGATAAGTCCTACCCTGACTTGGGTTTGCACAATAATAAATGTTGACTAGGTTGTACGGCCTTGAACAATGCTAGTCTACTAATAATCCTACCTATCTAGGTTAGCTAGTAATAATGAGTTAGGCAAGAATTGTACACTAGTCAGTACAATTCCAGTCTAAGCATTCTATTCTACATGGATTGGCATAAAATGCTATAATACTACTGATGTGCAGATTCAGGATAGTGCTATGTTTTTGGCTTGTTATAATTTTTGAGTTATATAGGGTATATATATAAGTGATTATATGTGTATGACAATTATTCTACTACTATAAATGATTATATATGTGGCAGATATTTTACTGCCGTAATTCTATGTGTGGCAGGTATGCTGCCATGGATTCTATGAGTGGCAGATATGCAGCCGTAAATTCTATGAGAGTGGCAGATATGCTGCCCTAAATTCTGAGTGGCAGATATGCTGCCATAAATTCTATCCTAGCCCCTGATAATACTCCCTAATTAAAGAGTATAATGTTATCAGGGATGAAAAATTATTAATGAATTGTAGATAGCCTAACTTCTGGCTATATTTTACTAATTCTACTACTGATGGTGGTTCATGATTGATCACAAGGATCTAGCTCTCGAAGGATCATAAAATATGTGGGGAATTCTGGCTCCAGTATAATACTTATAAAATGTATAATATTAAGAATGCAAAATAATGATTAATTCTAAGATAGCTCGAAGGACCAGAATGAGTAATGAAATGAGAAAATCAGTGATCTATGATTATATGTGAATTAATTCTATTAAACAATGACTGTAAATTACATAATTCTAGACCCAGCCTCCCATGACACATTTCTTTTTGGGGGGTATTCTATAAGATTAATCTATGTGTAACATATATTATGCAATAATAATTATAAGTATAATATGCACACACATAGATAATGCGTAAAATATGTAATGCTAGAAATATTACCGCAATGTAAAGATTAATATGCATAAAGGGCAGTATCATATATATATATATATATATATATATATATATATATATATATATATATATATATATATATATATATATATATATATATATATATATATATATATATATATATATATATATATATATATATATATATATATATATATATATATATATATATATATATATATATATATATTATATATAATATATATATATATATATAATATATATATATATATATATATATATATATATATATATATATATATATATATATATATATATATATATATATATATATATATATATATGTATATATATATATATATATTATTAAATATGACCGAAAAAGTAAGATTAATAATTCTAACACGAATTTTCTCAATCTTTCGTACATTACGCTTCACTGTTGGAGGTAAATCAAAAATCACTTCTCCAAAATTCATTTTTATTTCTAGTCTGACGCGACACGGGCACGTTTCGTAAAACTTATTACATTTTCAAAGACTTCACAAATACACAACTGATTAGAACTTACGTCTCTCTGATATTATATCTACATTTGAGTGAGGTGGGAAGGGTGATGTGGCATTAACACAAGACAGAACAGGAGGGGATAATAATAGGGTATTAAAAGTATCAACACAAGACAGAACAGAAACAATGGGTATTGAATAGAAGTGTTTGTAGAAAGCCTATTGGTCCATATTTCTTGATGCTTCTATATTGGAGCGGAGTCTTGAGGTGGGTAGAATATAGTTGTGCAATAATTGGCTGTTGATTGCTGGTGTTGACTTTTTGATGTGTAGTGCCTCGCAAACGTCAAGCCGCCTGCTATCGCTGTATCTATCGATGATTTCTGTGTTGTTTACTAGGATTTCTCTGGCGATGGTTTGGTTATGGGAAGAGATTATATGTTCCTTAATGGAGCCCTGTTGCTTATGCATCGTTAAACGCCTAGAAAGAGATGTTGTTGTCTTGCCTATATACTGGGTTTTTTGGAGCTTACAGTCCCCAAGTGGGCATTTGAAGGCATAGACGACGTTAGTCTCTTTTAAAGCGTTCTGTTTTGTGTCTGGAGAGTTTCTCATGAGTAGGCTGGCCGTTTTTCTGGTTTTATAGTAAATCGTCAGTTGTATCCTCTGTTTTTTGTCTGTAGGGATAACGTTTCTATTAACAATATCTTTCAGGACCCTTTCCTCCGTTTTATGAGCTGTGGAAAAGAAGTTCCTGTAAAATAGTCTAATAGGGGGTATAGGTGTTGTGTTAGTTGTCTCTTCAGAGGTTGCATGGCTTTTCACTTTCCTTCTTATGATGTCTTCGATGAAACCATTGGAGAAGCCGTTATTGACTAGGACCTGCCTTACCCTACAGAGTTCCTCGTCGACTTGCTTCCATTCTGAGCTGTGGCTGAGAGCACGGTCGACGTATGCGTTAACAACACTCCTCTTGTACCTGTCGGGGCAGTCGCTGTTGGCATTTAGGCACATTCCTATGTTTGTTTCCTTAGTGTAGACTGCAGTGTGGAAACCTCCGCCCTTTTCCATGACTGTTACATCTACTCCAAGCTTGTACTAAAGAGGCACCCTTCTTGAGCCCGGATGGGCACATGTATAAGCAAGTAGATGGGGTCGCCATGGGTTCTCCCCTAGGTGTCCTGTTTCCAAACTTCTACATGGGTACCATCGAGCAAAAAGTCTTAGTCGACATGAACTTGAAACCGGCCATATACTGCAGGTATGTTGACGACATTTTTACACAGGTACCTGATGTCAGACATCTGCAGGAGCTGAAGGAGGCATTTGAGCAGAGTTCCGTGCTGCGTTTCACTTACGAGACGGAAAAGGATGGGAAGCTGCCTTTTCTAGATGTAACAGTCATGGAAAAGGGCGGAGGTTTCCACACTGCAGTCTACACTAAGGAAACAAACATAGGAATGTGCCTAAATGCCAACAGCGACTGCCCCGACAGGTACAAGAGGAGTGTTGTTAACGCATACGTCGACCGTGCTCTCAGCCACAGCTCAGAATGGAAGCAAGTCGACGAGGAACTCTGTAGGGTAAGGCAGGTCCTAGTCAATAACGGCTTCTCCAATGGTTTCATCGAAGACATCATAAGAAGGAAAGTGAAAAGCCATGCAACCTCTGAAGAGACAACTAACACAACACCTATACCCCCTATTAGACTATTTTACAGGAACTTCTTTTCGACAGCTCATAAAACGGAGGAAAGGGTCCTGAAAGATATTGTTAATAGAAACGTTATCCCTACAGACAAAAAACAGAGGATACAACTGACGATTTACTATAAAACCAGAAAAACGGCCAGCCTACTCATGAGAAACTCTCCAGACACAAAACAGAACGCTTTAAAAGAGACTAACGTCGTCTATGCCTTCAAATGCCCACTTGGGGACTGTAAGCTCCAAAAAACCCAGTATATAGGCAAGACAACAACATCTCTTTCTAGGCGTTTAACGATGCATAAGCAACAGGGCTCCATTAAGGAACATATAATCTCTTCCCATAACCAAACCATCGCCAGAGAAATCCTAGTAAACAACACAGAAATCATCGATAGATACAGCGATAGCAGGCGGCTTGACGTTTGTGAGGCACTACACATCAAAAAGTCAACACCAGCAATCAACAGCCAATTATTGCACAACTATATTCTACCCACCTCAAGACTCCGCTCCAATATAGAAGCATCAAGAAATATGGACCAATAGGCTTTCTACAAACACTTCTATTCAATACCCATTGTTTCTGTTCTGTCTTGTGTTGATACTTTTAATACCCTATTAATATCCCCTCCTGTTCTGTCTTGTGTTAATGCCACATCACCCTTCCCACCTCACTCAAATGTAGATATAATATCAGAGAGACGTAAGTTCTAATCAGTTGTGTATTTGTGAAGTCTTTGAAAATGTAATAAGTTTTACGAAACGCGCCCGTGTCGCGTCAGACTAGAAATAAAAATGAATTTTGGAGAAGTGATTTTTGATTTACCTCCAACAGTGAAGCGTAATGTACGAAAGATTGAGAAAATTCGTGTTAGAATTATTAATCTTACTTTTTCGGTCATATTTAATAATATATGTCTACAGGAAAGACTGCGACCAAAATATACTAATATATATATATATATATATATATATATATATATATATATATATATATATATATATATATATATATATATATATATATATATATATATATATATGGACTCTGAATAATAAAGTACTATCTGCAATGAAAACTGATCAAATCTTAGCTGTGACAGAGTGACGTAGATGCAGTCCTCTGTACGCCAGTCTGGAAACAGTTTGAGATAGTGATACTTGGAGCACGTGAGGGTATGGCGGTCACACGCTTCCTCAAGGGTGTTGCACCATGCTGCAATAATGATAATTCCGTAATTTCCACCCCAGACTAGTATTCACACACATATAAGGTAATATCTAAATATTTGGAGAGAAAGGAGTTGCACTAATACATCCTGTTGTATTAAGGATGAGAATAACTGTTGGAAATTTCCAACAACTAATTGCTATTTTATTAGCAGTTGGAGAACATATCATATCTATGCCAGAATGGCATATAACGTTCATGAATCATTGATAAAAATGTTGTTTGAAAGAATAGTTTACTGTAAAAAAAATTTCAATGTAGCCATCCAAATATGTGCCAAATTTATACGTAAAAAAGTTATAAATCCTAACGTTATGGCTTTATGACTAAACAAAGTTAGAGACCTTAGATCTAAGAACTTTGCACATAATATGTAAAAATGGTGCAAATCGGTCTGAAACTTAATTTTTTATCAGGTCTCAAAGTTAAAATTCCTGTTTTAGAGATAATTGAAGTTGAAGTTATTGACAATGAATACGGGTAGTTCTAATCAATGAATTGTCTTGTATATTTTAATAAACATTGCTTGGCATTCGTACTCGATCATGTGAATGTTGTAAGTCAATATTTGTTGAAATGAAGTCAATAAAAATAACCCCCTAAAAATGATATAGGGATTCGTTGGGGATAACTGTAAAAAAGACACTGTGCCCCTTAACTGTCTAACAGTAGGTTAGACATATATATAAATGAGATTGGGTGGATATAAATAGGAGCTGACTGGTAAGGGCCAATTGGCCTTCACAGGTACCTTCATTCTTATATTCTTATGTTCTTTTAGCGAAACATATATATTGAAGTGATTTTATTGTCCATATATAAGTGATAAGGCCCTCATATGGTCTTTATTCATCAATACAACCCAAATAGTCAAAGAGAATAGAGCATGAACTCTGTAAATAAATCGGCAAAAAAAAAAATAATGTCAACAACTTCTGCTACCTGTGGCTGATTAACATGTTGACCAGTTTCGTTCCAACTTCACATGCTTAGTGCCGGATATACATTCTCCAAGATGTAGAAGTCACAACAAAATCCGCATGGAAACAAAGGAGAGAGAGAGAAAAAAGAGGTTGTCAGTTTTTCGTACAAAGGAACATAAGAAATATTACCATTGGGCAATGTATTTATATGATATATAATATAATACAGCATAATAACATACTAATTCATTATTATGTGTGAAATTTGGCCCTCCAGGTGGCACCAGGGACATATCTACTTTGTGGACCCTCCTTACTACTACTACTTGTCTTCTTTGTGCGTCAAACAGGTGCTTGTATCACTTTATCCCTGACTGCCAGTAAATAGGTGTTATCGTTATTATCAGTACCGGTTGCCGCCCGTCGCACACGCATTTATTTTTTAAAAGTTCGTAAAAAATCCATTTCATAACATATTGGGATGAAATTTTCAGGACACTGATTCCAAATAACGTGAGATTTGTTTAAAAGTTTTCACTATATTTCATATTTAGAAAAAGTCTCCTCCGTCACCGGGCCCCTTAAGTCATACTGTAGAAGGAAAAAGCTATGTATAGGATATTTGAATTATCATATCAGTAGGATTTATCTTTAAAGAACCCACTTATCTGTTACAACCGAGAAAAGGGCCAGGCTCGATAACATGAACCTCTCAGACCAGGACTGCTATACCAATAATGATAATTTTGAAGATGATAGTGCACTATTCTAGAGTGAAATCTTGTTGCACACTAACAGGCCATTTCAAAGCTGGAGATATTGCCGACCTAGAGATTGTGCATAGATTCTTTACTGCAGGAATCCACTATAAAACTTCAACATTTTTGGGACCGATTAAAATGTTTATATCTGTATTCTCTAAAGCGCAGGCAAGAGAGAGATATATAATAATTTACACCTGGAAAATATTAGAGGGATTGGTTCCAAGTCTGCACAAGGAAATAACATCACATGAGACCAGGAGGCATGGCATGATGTGCAAAATAGCCCCCATTGAAATGAAGAGGTGCAATAGCTACTCTTAGAAGGAGCTCTATAAACATCAAAGGCCCAAGACTTTTCAACACTCTTTCTTTACACATAAGGGACATAACTGACCGGCCTCTCACGGGACCAAGACAGATCTCGATAAACACCTCTAAAGATTTCTAATCAACCAGATTGTGTTTCATATGCATTCAACAGCCTGATTAACCAGACCCCAAACCAGGAGGCTTGGTCAGAAACGGGGCTACGGGGACGTTAATCCTCAGACTCACCCCCAAGGTAGCCACCACTACGACCACCTCTACCATCAGAACTACTACCACCACCACTATTGTCACCACAACTACCACCATCACTACTAATACAACAACTACCACAACTACAACTACCCCACTACTATAACACCACATCTACCCCTATCACTATAACCACCACCGCTGCCATCACCGTAACTGCCTGCCACCGCCATCACCACATAACAACATCTATTTAAAATTTATTCACAATTCAATAAATTTAATAACACTGGGACTTGGAAAACTATCTAGTTTTCTCTTAAAGATGTCCATGTTTTTTCTGGCAATATTTCTTATACTCGCTAGGAGGGAGTTGAACAACCATGGACCTCTGATGTTTATACAGCGTTCTCTGATTGTGCTTGTGGTACCCATGCTCTTCACTGGTTCTATTCTGCATTTTCTTACATATCGTTCGTTCCAGTATGATGTTATTTTACCGTGTAGATTTGGGACCTCGCTCTCCAGTATTTTCCATGTGTATATTATTTGATATCTCTCTCGTCTCCTTTCTAATGACTACATTTGGAGAGCTTTGAGACGATCTCAATAATTTAGGTGCTCTATTGCATCAATGTTCTCTGTACTCCCTTATATTTCAGCAATCTCTCCTGATCTGAAGGGAGAAGTGAGTACTGAGCAGTACTCAAGATGGGACAGCACAAGTGATTTGAAGAGTACAACCATTGTGATGGAATATCTGGACTTGAAATTCTCGTAATCCATCCTATTTTTTTCTGGCTGATGCAATATTTGGTTGGTTATGCTCTCTAAGCATAAGGTCATCAGACATCCTTATTCCAAAATCCTTTACATGCTGTTTTCCTACTATGGGTAGATTTGATTGTATTTTGTACCCTTTATTACGTTTAAGGTTCTCATTTTTACCGTATCTGAATACCTGGAATTTATCACTGTTAATTAAAATGTTATTTTTTGCTGGCAAGTCGAAAACTTTATTAATATCAGCTAGACGTTTTTCAATGTCTTCAGCAGAGGTAATTTTCATGCTGATATTTATGTCATCTGCAAAGGATGATACTAAGCTGTGTCTATTATTGGAGTCGTTATTTGATATGAGAATACGGAAAAGCAGTGGTGCAAGGACTGTACCTTGACGCACAGAGCTTTTTACTCTGCTTGGACTCGATTTTATATGGTTGACTGTTATTCATTGTGTTCTGTTCGACAGAAAAGAGTATCCAGCGTCCTACTTTACCAGTTATTCCAATTGACCACGTTTTGTGTGCTATCACTCCATGGCCACATTTATCGAATGCCTTTGTGAAGTCTGTGTATACCTCATCTGCATTCTGTTTTTCTTCTAATGCCTCAGTGACTTTGTCGTAGTAGCCAAGAAGCCTTTTCTTTTCTACCACAGACATGGCCACACATTTATAATGTGTGCTAACATTGCTTGCACACTAGCAATATATGATAACCAGCATATATACATTTTCTTCTGTCCTCCATGGACAGGCCGAGAGATCTGTTAAACACATAGGTCAGGGGGGTCAAGTTGTCAAGTAGCTGTGAGAGGCATGATCTTCCTGCTCTAAATCCATGTTGGCCTGGGTTGTGGAGATCATTGGTTTCCATGAAAGTAGTGATCTGACTACTGATCACTCTCTCAAATACTTTTTATTATGTGGGACATTAGTGCACTGGTCTATAATTCTTTGCAGATACTTTACTCCCTCCCTTGTGAAGAGGGGGTTATGTCTGCTGATTTAAGCGCATTTGGTATCTCCCCTGTGTCCAAGATCTTCCACCACACTATACTGAGTGCCTGCACTACTAGCACTTTGCATTTCTTTATAAATTTTGAATTCCATGAGTCTGGCCCTTAGGGCTGAGTGCATGGGCATGTTGTCAGTTTCCCTTTCAAAATCTTCCATGCTTGTGTTGATATCAGTTATATTTACAGGGGTTTGAATATCACGCATAAAGAAGTTGTCTGGACCTTTCACTTTCATGTTGTTTATTGGAGTGCTAAACATGTTCTAATACTGCTTTTTTTAAGATTTCACTAATTTCTCTATCATCCTCCGTGTATGAACCTTCATTTCTACGAATAGGTCCAATACTGGGAGTGGTTTTTGCTTTTGATTTCGCATATGTGAAGAAATATTTAGGGTTTTTCTTTATTTCTTGAATTGCTTTCTGCTCTATTTGCTTTTCTTCAATCTGATATGAATGCTTCGGTCTCTGTTCTATTTCTTCAATCTCCCTTATTATTTAAATTGTTCCTTCTGTGTATAGAAAGTCGTGTATGATTAAGCATTTCCGTTATTTTTTGTCTTCTTTTATACTGTCGTCTTCGTTCTCTTTCTACGTTGGACCTCTTTCTGGCTTTCCTCAAAAGACACACCTTGAGACAGAAAGTGTTTGAGACACACTTCATATGCTTCAGAAGTCAGTTTTTCTCTTCCTTGTGTAGGATTTGTATTACTTACAACAGTTTCCCAATGAATGTTTGAAGGATCCCTGTATATTTTCTCCGAGTCTATTATTTTATAATTACAATTGAATTTACTGAATAACCCTTCTCGCTTGTTGTTTCTCTTGGACCTACTACCGTTATTAATGTTACTTTGCACTTCAATTATCTTGTGGTCCGAGTCTATAGTGTCTGAGATTGTAATGTCTCTGATTAGCTTATCATTGTTTGTGAATATCAGGTCCAGCGTGTTTTCGTTCTTAGTTGGTTCTGTAATCTGCAGATTGAGCGAGAATTTTTCACAGAATCACAATGGTTCTCTGACCTGTGGTTGGTTATTTCCAGGTTGATTTCCTGCTATAAAGAAATTGTTTACTATCCTCCATTTTAAAGTGAGTAGATTGAAGTCTCCAAGAAATATATTTGGCACTGGGTATGTAGGTTAACAAGAATAGTCTCTATTTTGTGTATCTGCTCAGAGATTCGTAAACTGTTGCCTCTGGCGGTTTGTATATTAGAATAATAATTAGATTTATATTTTCTATCTTGATCGCAAGTACCTCTACCACCTCATTAGACAAGTTTAGAAGCTCTGTGCATTCCTGTTCCTCTTTAATATACAGACCTTCTCCTCCACCTGACCTAATTACTCTGTCACAACTATATAGATTATATAATATGAGATCCATATTTCACTATCCATGTAGTCTTTCGTGTGGGTTTCTGTAAATGCACCAAATATTGAGTTCGGTTCTGATAGAAGGCCGTTTATAAACTTAACTTTATTTCTTGATTTTTACTTTAGGCGTTGTATGTTTGCAAATGTAAATTATTTCCCATATTGCATGTCACTTCTGGTGGTCTTTGGTAGTTCTCCCCCCTCTCCACCCTGGACCTGGGTGTACTGTTTTGGTAGTGATTCGTCCAGTGTTGGTAGTAGTACGAGTGTTGTGTGGTGTAGTACCTGTGTACTTGATGATGACCTGCATTCCAGTCTTGTTGATATCACCCTCTTCCTCTCTAATCCTGCAGTGGTTCTATCTGCCTATTCCTCTGTCTCATATGTTCTATTCTGTTTCTGCCTGCCATTTAAAAAAATTATAGTAATAGCATATTGATCTTCCCATCTATAACGCTGTGTACCTCTCATGTGGAATTCCGGCCACTGAAGATTATAACATTTTCTTTCATTGATTGAAAATTTACATAGTTTAGGGTGCACTCTATTTACATACTATAAACTATTCACATAGTTTATCTGCACTCTGTTCCAAAATGGCACGAACCCCTAGAAAAAAAAACTCCCTGCATTTTCGAGGATGCAGAAAAAGGCATTTTGTGCCTTTTTCCAATATTTCCTGATTCCTTGTGCGTAATTTTTGCAAATATTCTCAGTTTTTATTTTCTTCATGTTATTTATACCTGCGCTTGTCTTGGCCACCTGTTCATTTTCCACCTCTTTTCATCGTCCCAATTCCTACGTTTATGCATTGTTTTCCATTGTTGCTCTCATTGTTTATATTACCTGGCTCTGTAATATGACTGTTGTTTTGTACCACAATACCTTCTCCCTCCACACTACTGCTGTTGCTCTCTAAACCAGCGGTTCCTGAGTTTTGGTTGCTGTCCAGTGCTGTTTTTCACAATCCGCATATATCGCTGGTAGCTTTTCTGTGAATGTTAATATGTGTGAGGCATGACATTCGTCAGTTGGGTTATGTTTTCCCATTTTAACCTGTCAGTGTAACAAATCAAGTATATCCCATTTCTGTTTGTGCAAGGTTTAGATAATTCTGCACAGATCAGGTGAAATCTTGTGTTACAGATGTAACAATTGACGCCTACAATACGTCTCCCAAAAGCTTAAAAACACTTGCCACACACCTCCATTATCTTATGTATTGTATTGTATTGTATTTGTGCTTCACCATATGTATCCCTTGCTGACTTTAGTAAATTTTACTATTTATAACATTATATGTATATATTTATGATATTATATATATGGTTATTTGTTCAAAATTTATGGGAAGGTACTTATCATATAGTAGAGGGTTATGGTCACAGTGGGATGTACAGTCGACCGTTGTTGTCCCTGTTCGCGGGATGGATACCACCAGTTGCCAGTTCCTCAATTAAAACATTGATTTATTGTTTGCCTATATAACCATATGGAGTTTTCCGCCTAATTCCTGGTTTGCAATGGTATTCATTCACTCTATTACTAATTCCTAAATTCACATTCCCGTTTTACAGTATACCTTCACAGTATATTATCACTGAGGAACGTCCCATACACTGGGTAGGCCTCGTGACTGGTGTAAACACAGCCTTGTGCATTGGCTTCTTTTGGCACTTGTATTTTTATCATATTCCATGTGCAGTTCTTCACTTTCAACTTATATATATATATGTGTTATGTTACACTTTCAACTTATATATATATATGTGTTATGTTACACTTTCAACTTCACTATTCAACGTATCATTGTTCACTATATTTTACAGTGCATGGATATCGGGTATCCCTTAGCCTCGCAGCACTGGCTCCCACGTGGTCACACGTTTATTCTCTATTTAACTTAAAGTTCCATTGTTAATGGCTGTATTCAACTTTCATGAGGGTCACTATACACTTTGTGATGACTGTGATCAGTGATCCATGGCTGTAATCCTCCAAAAACTGGTATATTTCGAAATTTTAACCGAGCACGGCCAACACGTCTTTTCGTCTCCTCACAACCCCACTAAGTACTGGGGGTCTTGTTCAGAATGGTCAAAAAGGCTTAAATATCTTGGTAAACACTGAACTGGGTAAACAAATGCCTGAAAGACAAAGAACAAAAAGTCATAGACAGAGAGGCGGTTACAAAAAGGAGGAATATAGCAAGTAGGACACAAAAGGCTTAATCCTCGAAATTCTGCTATTTATGTCAACGACCTCCCAAAGCTGAGGCGGAAGGTAAAAAAAGGTCTGCTGGAAATTATAGAAGGATGTTGATACACTCCAGGCATGGAGGAGCAAACGGTGTCTGTGTGTCGATATTAACACCATCTGAGGAGTGAGGTGCGGCGATATCGACGCCATCTGAGGAGTGAGGTGCGGCGATATCGACGCCATCTGCAGACCTGCTCTCCATTCCCGATTCATTAAGTGTGACAAGGACAAAGGCTACCAGTTGGTGGAGGTGTGGCAAGGTCAGCACCATCTGTGGAATGCTCCTGATCATAACTCATTTAGGAGGTGGTTGATGATACTGCCCTCTGGTGAGGGAGGTAACAATATCAACGCGATATCGTGTGCATCTGATCACATTTTCTCTTCCCGGTGAAATGCTGTCATTCTATGTTATCCTCGTGTACTTTCTGTCTGGCTAATGACTTATATATCCGCAAAAGGGATGAGGAGGGTCTCTTGAGCTACTGAAGGCAGTTCGTCCATGGCAGTCCAGAACTCCTAACTTGTCCCAGCGAGGACAAGTGGCCGGCGTCGGTAGAAGACAGTGTTTTGTCTATGTAGTGTTACTAGTTGAACTGACGAACCGTAACTGGCCGTAACATTCTGGAATTCAGTCCCAAAGAGGTGTAAAATAATGATGATTGGAAAATGAGAAACGGAACCAGAATGCATGTACACCATAACGAGAGGCCAACTACATTGACTGGAAAGAGAGAATGATTTGAGTGAAAAACATTTCAGCACTAACGCCAAAGGCACACATAATAGGCAATAGGCAGCATATGTAATGGTAGTAAATAATAGATTTTTAATTCTAAATTAGCATTTAAAACCTAAATTAAGACTCTTTAAAGGCAATCTTCAACACATTTTTTTAGATAAAAAATAAATGTGCAGTAGTGTCAAGAAATCTGCTCTATAGATGAGGAAAATCTAATGGGACTCACAACCCTAGAAGGTAGAAGTAACAGAAGGGATATGATCACAACATCAGAGATACTGAGGGGAATAACCAAGGTGAACAAAGACAGCTTCTTCAGAATGAGACAGAAGGTCACAAGTGGAAGCAGGAAATGCTAAGGAGTCAAAGGAATGAAAGGAATATACAGTGTACGGATAGTAAGAAATAGAATATACACTGAAAGAAGAAGCTAAGAAGTCCTCTCCATCCACAACCTTATAGCTAAATTTTATAAAGTATTTGGACATCAGAATAGTTAAAATGAAATACTAAGGGGTACAACAAGGTTCGTATGTGGGGCATAAAGAACTTGATCTCATTACCCTATAGACAAGAACTGAAAGGCAAGTACACACACACACACACACACACACACAGCGGCGCAGTTGGCTGAATGGACATTATGCTGGATACATAATCCTGTGGACCTGGGTTCAATTCCCTGCGCCGGTGAGAAACAAAATGGGCAGTTTCTTTCACCCTGATATCCCTGTTACCTAGCAGTAAATAGGTACCTGGGAGTTGGACTGTTACGAGCTGCTTCCTAGGTGTGTGTGTGTGTGTGTGTGTGTGTGTATGTGTGTACTCACCTATTTGTGCTTGCGGGGGTTGAGCTTTGGCTCTTTGGTCACGCCTCTCAACTGTCAATCAACTGGTGTACAGATTCCTGAGCCTATTGGGCTCTATCATATCTACATTTGAAACTGTGTATGGAGTCAGCCTCCACCACATCACTGCCTAATGCATTCCATCCGTTAACTACTCTGACACTGAAAAAGTTCCTTCTAACGCCCCTGTGGCTCATGTGGGTACTCAGTTTCCACCTGTGTCCCCTTGTTCGCGTCCCACCAGTGTTGAATAGTTTATCCTTGTTTACCCGGTCGATTCCCCTGAGGATTTTGTAGGTTGTGATCATGTCTCCCCTTACTCTTCTGTTTTTCAGTGTCGTAGGGTGCATTTCCCGCAGCCTTTCCTCGTAACTCATGTCTCTTACTTCTAGTCTAGTGGCATACCTTTGGACTTTTTCCAGCTTCGTCTTGTGCTTGACAAGGTACGGGCTCCATGCTGGGGCCGCATACTCCAAGGTTTGGTCTTACATATGTGGTGTACAAGATCCTGAATGATTCCTTACACAGGTTCCTGAACGCTGTTCTGATGTTAGCCAGCCTCGCATATGCCGCAGACGTTATTTTTTTTTATGTGTGCTTCAGGAAACAGGTTTGGTGTGATATTAACTCCTAGATCTTTCTCTCTGTCCGTTTCATTAAGTACTTCATCTCCTATTCTGTATCCTGTGTCTGGCCTCCTGTTTCCACTGCCTAGTTTCATTACTTTGCATTTACTCGGGTTGAACTTCAACAGCCATTTGTTGGACCATTCACTCAGTCTGTCTAGGTTATCTTGTAGCCTCCTACTATCATCCTCTGTTTCAATCCTCCTCATAATTTTTGCATCATCAGCAAACATTGAGAGAAACTATTCTATACCCTCTGGGAGATCATTTATATAGTTCAGGAACAGTATAGGCCCAAGGACTGACCCTTGAGGGACTCCATTTGTATCGTCTCGCCAATCTGAGACCTCACCCCTCACAAAGACTCGTTGTCTCCTGTTGCTTAGGTACTCCTTTATCCAATGGAGTACCTTCCCTTTCACTCCAGCCTGCCTCTCCAGCTTTTTCACTAGCCTCTTGCGTGGTACTGTATCAAAGGCTTTTTGACAATCCAAAAATATGCAGTCTGCCCACCCTTCTCTATCTTGCCTTATTTTGGTTGCCTGGTCGTAGAATTCAAGTAACCCTGTGAGGCAGGGTTTGTGTATGTGTGTGTGTGTGTGTGTGTGTGTGTGTGTGTGTGTGTGTGTGTGTGTGTGTGTGTGTGTGTGTGTGTGTGTGTGTGTGTGTGTGTGTGTGTGTGTGTGTGTGTGTGTGTGTGTGTGTGTGTGTGTGTGTGTGTGTGTGTGTGGGTGTGCGTGTGTGTGAATGTGGATAAAAAATTAGTTAGTTAGTAGTTAGTAACAGTTGATTGATTGGCAGTTGAGAGGCAGGCCGAAAGAGCAGACCTCAACCCTTGCAAGCACAACTAGGTGTATACAACTAGGATAATACACACGCACACACATACACAAAAACACACACACACAGACAGACGGTGCACCCTAAAGAGGGTGCAGAAGCACTAAGTGTGCCTCTCTCTCAATGGTGTATAACAGGTCACTGCAAACATGAGACCTACCAGAAAGCTGGAAGAACAGCTAATGTAATCCGAATATACAACATGGGTGACAGGCAAAGAGGCACTGAACTACAGGCCTATCTCCCAAACACGTATACCATGTAAGGTGAAGGAGAAGATCGTCAGGAAACGGCTCGAAGAACATCTGAAGGAAAAGATCTTTGTAACACACCACCAGCATGGCTAGAGGGATGGTAAATCGTGCCTCACAGGCACGATTTACCACAAATGAGCCACAGAGACTTTAGGAAGAAGTTGGTCAGTGTCAGAGTAGTTAAAACATAGAATTCATTAGGCAGTGATGAGGTGGAGGCAGACTCCATACTCAGTTTCAAATGTAGATTTCATAGAGCCCAATAGGCTCCAGAATCGGTACACCAATTGATTGAAAGTTGAGAGGTGGGACCAAGGAGCCAAAGATCAACCGCCTAAAGCACAACTAGATGAATACACACACACACACACACACACACACACACACACACACACACACACACACACACACACACACACACACACACACACACACACACACACACACACACACACACACACACATACACACACACACACACACACACACACACACACACACACACAGTGTGTGTGTTATGTCTCCTAATGTGTGTGTGTTATGTGTCCTAGTGTCTCTGTGGCTCATTTGGGTATTAAGTTTCCACCTGAGTCCCTTTGTGTTCCACTCATGTTAAAAAGTTTGTCTTTGTCCACCCTGTCAATTCACCTGAGAATATTGTGGGTGATGATTGTGTCTCCCCTTACTCTTCTGTCTTCTAGTGTTGTGATGTTTAGCTTGCATACTCTTTCCTCGTAGATCATACATCTCAGTTCTAAGACTATTCTGGTGGCAGATCTCTAATTCTTCTCTAACTTTGCCTTGTGCAGTGTGCAGTGTGCAGTGTGCAGGAACACTTTGCTTGCCACTCTTCATAATGTATAGTAGGTCACTGGAAACGGGAGACCTACCAGAAATATGGAAGACTGCTAATGTAGTTCCAATATACAAAAAGGGTGACAGACAAGAGGCACTGAACTATATGCCAGTGTCTTTAACTTGTATACCATGCAAGGTGTTGGAGAAGATTGTGAGAAAAAACCTAGTAACACATCTGGAGAGAAGAGACTTCGTGACAACCCATCAACATGGGTTCAAGGGGGTGTAAATCTTGCCTTACAGGCTTGATAGAATTCTACGATCAGGTGACAAAGATTAAGCAAGAAAGAGAAGGATGGGCGGACTGCATTTTTTTGTACTGTCGGAAAGCCTTTGACACAGTACCCCATAAAAGGTTGATGCATAAGCTGGAGAAACATGCAGGAGTAACTGGTAGGGCGCTCCAGTGGATAAGGGAGTACCTAAGCAATAGGAAGCAGAGAGTTACAGTGAGGGGTAAGACCTCAGAATGACGTGAAGTCACCAGTGGAGTCCCACAGGGCTCTGTGCTTGAACCTATCCTGTTTCTGATATACGTAAATGATCTCACAGAGGGTATAGACTCATTCCTCTCAATGTTTGCTGACGACGTCAAAATTATGAGAAGGATTAAGACAGAGGAGGACAGCTTGAGGCTTCAAGAAGACCTGGACAAGCTGCAGGAATCGTCGGACAAATGGCTGTTAGAGTTTAATCCCAGCAAATGTAATGTAATGAAGATAGGGGTAGGATGCAGGAGACCAGATACAAGGTACCATTTGGGAGATGAAATACTTCAAGAGTCCGAGAGAGAGAAAGACCTGGGGGTTGATATCACGCCAGACCTGTCCCCTGAAGCTCATATCAAGAGGATAACAGCAGCAGCATATGCCAGGTTGGCTAACATAAGAACGGCCTTTAGAAACTTGTGTAAGGAATCTTTCAGGACATTATATACCACATATGTCAGACCAATCCTGGAGTATGCGGCACCAGCATGGAGTCCAAATCTAGTCAAGCATAAGACTAAAATGGAAAAGGTTCAAAGGTTTGCCACCAGACTAGTACCCGAGCTGAGAGGTATGAGCTACGAGGAGAGACTACGGGAATTAAACCTCACTTCGTTGGAAGACAGAAGAGTTAGGGGGGACATGATCACCACATTCAAGATCCTCAAGGAAATCGACAGGGTTGATAAAGACAGGCTGTTTAACACAAGGGGCACACGCACTAGGGGACACAGGTGGAAACTGAGTGCCCCAATGAGCCACAGAGATATTAGAAAGAACTTTTTTAGTGTCAGAGTGGTTGACAAATGGAATGCATTAGGAAGTGATGTGGTGGAGGCTGACTCCATACACAGTTTCAAGTGTAGATATGATAGAGCCCAATAGGCTCAGGAACCTATACACCTGTTGATTGACAGTTGAGAGGCGGGACCAAAGAGCCAGAGCTCAACCCCCGCAAGCACAACTAGGTGAGTACACACACACACACACACACACACACACACATACGATAAATCCTTCAAGAGTCAGAGAGAGAAAAAGACTTGGGGGTTGACATCACGCCAGACCTGTCCCCTGCAGATCATATCAAGAGGATAACAGCAGCGGCATATGCCAATCTGGCCAACATACGAACGGCATTTAGAAACTTGTGTAAAGAATCATTGAGAACTTTGTATACCACATATGTTAGGCCAATCCTGGAGTATGCAGCCCCAGCAAGGAGTCCATATCTAGTGAAGGATAAGACTAAACTGGAAAAGGTTCAAAGGTTTGCCACCAGACTAGTACCCGAGCTGAGAGGTATGAGCTACGAGGAGAGACTACAGGAATTAAACCTCACTTCGCTGGAAAACAGAAGAGTTAGAGAGGACATGATCACCACATTCAAAATTCTCTATGGAAATGATAGGGTAGATAAAGACAGGCTATTTAACACAAGGGACTCCCCGCACTAGGGGACACAAGTGGAAACTGAGTGCCCAAATGAGCCACAGAGATATTAGAAAGAACCTTTTTAGTGTCAGAGTAGTTGACAAATGGAATGCATTAGGAAGTGATGTGGTGGAGGCTGACTCCATACACATTTTCAAGTGTAGATATGATGGAGCCCAATAGGCTCAGGAACCTGTACCCCTGTTGATCGACGGTTGAGAGGCGGGACCAAAGAGCCAGAACTCAACCCCCCAAAGCAAGCACAATTAGGTGCGTACATACACACTCATACGCACACACAGAATCTCTCTCTCTCTCTCTCTCTCTCTCTCTCTCTCTCTCTCTCTCTCTCTCTCTCTCTCTCTCTCTCTCTCTCTCTCTCTCTCTCTCTCTCTCTCTCTCTCTCTCTCTCTCTCTCTCTCTCTCTCTCTCTCTCTCTCTCTCTCTCTCTCTCTCTCTCTCTCTCCCTCTCTCCCTCTCCCTCTCTCTCTCTCTCTCCCTCTCCCTCTCCCTCTCCCTCTCTCTCTCTCTCTCTCCCTCTCCCTCTCCCTCTCTCTCTCTCTCTCTCCCTCTCCCTCTCCCTCTCTCTCTCTCTCTCTCTCTCTCCCTCTCCCTCTCCCTCTCCCTCTCCCTCTCCCTCTCCCTCTCTCTCTCTCTCTCTCTCTCCCTCTCCCTCTCCCTCTCCCTCTCCCTCTCTCTCCCTCTCCCTCTCCCTTTCCCTCTCCCTCTCCCTCTATCTCTCTCTCTCTCTCTCTCTCTCTCTCTCTCTCTCTCTCTCTCTCTCTCTCTCTCTCTCTCTCTCTCTCTCTCTCTCTCTCTCTCTCTCTCTCTCTCTCTCTCTCTCTCTCTCTCCCTCTCCCTCTCCCTCTCCCTCTCCCTCTCTCTCTCTCTCTCTCTCTCTCTCTCTCTCTCTCTCTCTCTCTCTCTCTCTCTCTCTCTCTCTCTCTCTCTCTCTCTCTCTCTCTCTCTCTCTCCCTCTCTCTCTCCCTCTCTCTCTCTCTCCCTCTCTCTCTCCCTCTCTCTCTCTCACTCTCTCTCTCTCTCTCTCTTTCTCTCTCTCTCTCTCTCTCTCTCTCTCTCTCTCTCTCTCTCTCTCTCTCTCTCTCTCTCTCTCTCTCTCTCTCTCTCTCTCTCTCTCTCTCTCTCTCTCTCTCTCTCTCTCTCTCTCTCTCTCTCTCTCTCTCTCTCTCTCTCCCTCTCTCTCTCCCTCTCTCTCTCTCTCTCCCCCTGGACCCCCACCCCAAACACACGCACACCCACTAAACACACACTCACTCACTACACACAAACACACACATACACACCCATAAACACACACACACAGGTCAAGCAGGATGCTAAGACAACAGAACAAAGTTGGAGGAGAGGAACAAGACCAGCCATACATGGAGATGATTGTTCATGAAATGGAAGGAAATCAGTGGGGAAATTGAAGGACATGAGGGAAACTATAGGTAAGCTGCAGATAGAACTGAGTGCAGCCCAACAGGAGATAAAAACAATAAAAGCATGCCCTCCTCAGATTCTGGCCCAGGTAAACAATCCCCAGGTAATAGGGGATGTAGCAATATCAGGGACCCCCACGACGGGTGCCACATTTGCTGAAATAGTGAAGAGTCCCGATGCCATGTTCACAGTCAAGGAAGTTGTAATGAAAGCAGTAACTTCACAGGAGGCAGCGAGTTGCACAAGCCAGCTAATGGAAAGGAAAAGAGCTGTAGTAGTGGTAGGTATTAAAGAACAAGAGGGTTCCAATCCAAGAAAGAACAATGGAGGACTAAGGACAAAGCTGCAGTGTCATGGATACTAAAGGAGATAAGAATGGATGGGGCTGAATGAGACATAGAACAGTTTTTTCCGGATTGGCCAGTACAACAAAGACAAAAAAGAGATTGATCAAGGTAGTATTCAAGAACGAGGCCATTAAAGAGGACATGCAAGTAAATAAGAGCAAACTGAAAAATGCAAGGAATTACAAAGATGTATACCTTCAAAGTGAAATGACCAGAGACGAGATAATAATGGCAGCAGATGCAAGGAAAAGGCGCAGGGAGAGGGAAGGGAGCCAGGGAACTTCAGCCTCCAACCCAGCAATCCCAGAGGGGAGTTGGGAACCCCAATCCAGTAATTCAGGAACCCCAGAGGGGACTGCAACACCCCCAACTCACCACCCCTTAAGGCCCCTCGTACCCCCAGCACATATCCTTCCTTGGCATTGCACAATGCCCACCATATCACCCAAATCTTCACTCCCCCCCACCCTTACCCCCAGTATCCCCTGCCTTCCCAGCCCCTGGTCTTCTTCCTGGCCCAAGCAGGCCCAGACGAGACCTAAGCCCTCCATCCCCTCACCGGACCTCCCCCCCCCAAACTCCTGCCAATTACACCACAGGAGGGAGTGCCATCACCCCGAGCAAATCCTGCCCCCCAATCCCCGTGCACTCCCTGCCCCTCCACCCTAAGGAATTCTTCCTGACCCAAGCTGGCCTGGGCTAGACCTAAGCCCTCCATCCCTCACCCAATCTTCCCCTAAACCCCTGGCAACTACCTCACAGGAGGATGAGCCTACCCAAGTAGCAATGCCCATTCAACAACTTCCTACACTTGTGGGGAAAGAGAGTGAAAATGGATGTAGGAAAGTGAGCTTCAAGGGAATGTACTCAAACATCGGTGGGATAACCAATATAGCAAGTGAACTGGCAGAAAGGGTACAGGAAGAGAACGCAGATATAATAGGCCTCACGAAAACAAAATTGTCAGGAGTCATAACAGATGCTGTGTTT
The DNA here is from genome assembly GCF_040958095.1 of Procambarus clarkii. Classification (NCBI taxonomy): domain Eukaryota; kingdom Metazoa; phylum Arthropoda; class Malacostraca; order Decapoda; family Cambaridae; genus Procambarus; species Procambarus clarkii. The sequence continues at coordinate 20,885,036 of NC_091232.1, forward strand.
CCAAAGGACTACCAGATAGTGAGGAAAGAGAGGGAAGGGAGAGGAGGTGGAGGAGTGGCCCTGCTGATAGGGAAGGACTGGATTTTTGATATGTTGGAAATTCCGGGCTGTGACGGGTTCAGAGATTACATAACAGGAACTATGACAATAGGTGGACCTAAGATAATAGTTGCGGTCATTTACAACCCTCCCCTAAACGACAGAAGACCCAGACAGAAGTTTGATAGAAACAACATGGCAACCAATCATATAATAGAGAGAGCAGCTTCAGTTGCCTGCAGGAGTGGCTCCAGACTCTTAATCAGGCGTAATTTCAACCATGGAAAGATAGACTGGGAGAATGGGGACCAACATGGAGGTGAAGTTACATGGAAAGCTAAAATCTTGGAAGTGGCAACAGGGAACATTTTGAGCCAGCACGTCAGAGAACCCACAAGAATGAGAGGCAATGATGAACCAGCTAGACTCGACCTGATATTCACATTGAATGAATCACAAATAAGGAAAGTCAAATTTGAATCCCCAATAGGAATGAGTGACCTCAGAGTATTCATATTTGAGTATCTGGTGGAGGAAGGGATAACATATCCAAGGATGGGATCGGAAGGGAAAAGACTAAATTACCGAAGAGGAAAATATGATGAGATGAAGAACTTACTAAGGGGAATACCATGGGAAACAGAACTCAGAGAGAAGACTGTGCTGGATATGATGGATTATGTCACCCAGAAGTGCTAGAAAGCTACAGATAAATTTATCCCAGTCCAAAAGGAGAAAAACGAAAAACAACAGAAGAATCCATTGTTCAACCAGGAATGTAAGATAGCGAAGAAATTGAGTAAAAGAACATGGAGAAACTACAGGAATAACAAAACACCAGAGAGCAGGGAGAGATACCAGAGGGCAAAGAATGAGTACCTCCGAGTGAGGAGAGAAGCAGAGAGACATTTTGAAAATGACATTGCGAGTAAAGCTAAGGCCCAATCAAAACTGCTCCACAACCACATCAGGAGGAAAAACAGCAGTGAAGGAACAAGTGATGAAGCTGAGAAAAGGGGAGAACAGATACACAGAGAATGACATGAAGGTGTGTGAAGAACTCAATAGGAGAATCCAGGAGGTCTTCACAGAAGAACAAGGAGAAGCCCCTGCACTAAATGAGGCAAACCAAGCAACCTTGGAGGAATTTAACCTCACCAGTGATGAGGCCAGGTTTACCATAGAATTCTATGACCAAGCAACAAAAATTACGCAAGAAAGAGAAGGGTGGGCAGACTGCATTTTCTTGGACTGTCAGAAAGCCTTTCACACAGTACACCATAAAAGGCTGTTACAAAAGTTGGAGCAACAGGCAGGAGTAAAAGGTAAGGGTGCACCAGTGGATAAAGAAGTATCTAAGAAACAGAAAACAGCGAGTAACTGTTAGGGGAGAGACATCAGAGTAGTGAGATGTCACCATCGGAGTCTGAGTTGGAAGATGGAAATCAGCACATCAGCAATCATGTTTGCTGATGATGCAAAAATTATGAGAAGAATCAAGACAGATGAAGATAGACAGAGACTACAGGATGACCTGGACAAACTGGAGGAATGGTCTAGAAAATGGCTGCTAAAGTTCAACTCAGGAAAGTGTAAAGTTATGAAATTAGGCGAAGGGAGCAGAAGGCTGAACACAAGGTACCATCTGGGAGGTGAAATCCTGTAACAGTCAAATAGAGAAAAAGATCTGGGGATTGATATCACACCGAACCTGTCCCCTGAGGCCCACATCAAAAATATATCATCAGCGGCATATGCTAGGTTGGCCAACATAAGTACTACCTTTAGAAACTTGTGTAAGGAATCGTTCAGGACCCTGTATACCACTGATGTCAGACCATTTCTGGAATATGCAGCTCCTGCCTGGAGTCCATATCTAGGTAAACACAAGACAAAGTTAGAGAAGATTCAGCGGTATGCCACCAAACTTGTCCCGGAACTGGGACAAGTTTCCGCGTATGCGCTGCGCGGAAAAGCTAAAGGAGCTGAACGTCACGTCCCTGGAAAACTGAAGAGTAAGGGAGGACATGATAATCACCTTCAAAATTCTCAGGGGAACTGACAGGGTGGACAAAGACAAACTCTTCAGCACGGGTGGAACACGAACAAGGGGACACAGGTGGAAACTTAGTACCCAAATGAACCCCAGAGACATTAAAAAGATTTTTTTCAGTGTCAGAGTAGTTAGTAAATGGAATGCACTAGGAAGTGATATGGTGGAGGCTGACTCCATACACAGTTTCAAATGTAGATATGATAGAGCCCAGTAGGCTCAGGAATCTGTACACCAGTTGATTGACAGTTGAGAGGTGGGACCAAAGAGACACAGCTCAACCCCTGCACGAACAAATAGGTGAGTACATACACATTCAGATACACAAAGACACACACACCTATAGGGCTCTGTACAAGAACCTGTTTCTGATATAGGTGAATGATCTTCAAGAAAGTATAGACTCATTCCTCTCAATGTTTGCTGATGATGCTAAAATTATGAGAAGGATTACGACAGATGAGGACAGCAAGAGGCTACAGGATGACCTGGACAGACGGAAGGAATGGTCCATCAAATGGCTACTAGTATCGGAAAAACCGACACTATTTACTAATATTAAATACAATAAGCAGTTAATATTGCTGCTGTTGTATACACAAGCTAACCCATAGAAAATGTAGCTTGTAGTGGAATTTTCCTTCAATAGAAAATGGGATATCATTACCACATAGTGCTATAAATTCACCAACTATTCTGTTGGGAATTATTCTTAAATACAGCAGTCTTTGGACTTATTACATCATAAAAACATCTCATTTGAATTAACTTAATTATTAGTATCGAAATAAAGTAAATGTGACCCTACTATCACTTATTGACATCTGGACAAAGAGAGCCAGGAGCGTCAGTGGTGAGGGAGGTCAGGCATTGTTTAAGAACATAGTGGCAGGAGCAAATTTAGCTCCTATAATTCTCCTTTGGACGAAGTGTTATGGAAATCAAATTAGTGCTTCTTCCATCACCAACACGCAGTCAACATCCAAACAAGGGAAGTGTCTTACCGAAACCCGTTTCTTACCACATTTCTGGCCTGTTAATGTTAGGAAGATATAGGGTGAACCGGTTAGCATGCTTAACAAGCCACTAAACCCAGGAACATGGAAGAGGAAACAAGAATTAATCTTGGTACATCAGTTACTTGGGTGTTGGAAGCTAGCCTCGCACGAGGATTATTTGGTGTCTACATCCTAGTTATACCTGGTGGACTAGGCCTGCTGTACAATAAGATAAGGCCTCATAATTGTATTACTAATATATGTAGTTTGATTGGCTACATATATTAATTTAATATACCCCTCCCCCCAATGTGTAAGAATCGATTTGTGAGAATATTGCAGAAATACAGTCCGCTAAACATCATACAAATTGCTATCGAAATATATAAATTAATGTAAATATAAATTATATATAAATTCATATAAATTAAATACATATAAATCTCACGAGTCGGTTCCCACAACTAGAGTTTAACTCGAGCAAGTGCAAGGTGATGAGGATAGGCGTAGGGAGCAAGACGCCAAACACAAAGTCCCAGCTAGGAGAGGAAATCTTTAAGGAGTCAGAATGAGAGAAAAATCTGGGGGTTGATAACACACCATACCTGTCCTCCTGATGCCCACATTAAAAGGATAACATCAGCAACATAGGCAAGGCTAACGAACATAAGAACTGCCTTCAGAAACATTTGTAAGGAATCATTCAGAACCTTGAAGACCTCATGTGTCTGACCAATACTGGAATATGTGGCTCCAGTGTGGATTCCACATCTAGCCAAAACAAAACTAAGTTAGAAGAGGTTCTGAGGTATGCCACCAGGTTAGTCTCCGAGCTGAGAGGTATGGGCAACGAGGATTTCTGGAACTAAAACTCACGACACTGGAAGACAGAAGAGTTAGGTGAGACATGATTGCTACCTGTAAAATTCTCAGGAAAACTGATAGGGTAGATAAAGATAAACTGTTTAGCACAGGTAGTACGCAAACCCAGGGAACATAGGTGGAAACGTAGTACCCAACTGAGCTACAGGGACGTTTGAAAGAACTTTTTCAGTGTCAGAGAAGTTAACAGATGGAATGCATTGGGCAGCGGAGTGGTGGAAGCAGATTCCAAACAGTTTCATATGTAGATATGATAGAGCTCGCCAAGCTCAGGAACCTGTACATCAGTTGATTGACAGTTGAGAGGCAGGACCAAAGAACCAAAGCTCAACTCCCACAATCACAACTTCATGAGTACAAATGCACACACACACACACACACACAGTTTGTAGGACTCGCGGCTGAGTAAACAGCGCTCTGGAATCGTAGTCCTAAGGTCTCGGGTTCGATTCCCGGCTGAGGTAGAATACAAATGGGCAGAGTTTCTTTTACCCTGATGTCTCTGTTCATATAGCAGTAAATAGGTACCTAGGAGTTATCCAGCTGCTACGCGTTGCTTTATGGGGCTGTGTGTGTGTACTCACCTAGTTGTACTCACCTATTTGTACTTGCGGGGGTTTAGCTCTGGCTGTTTAGTTCCGCCTCTCAACCGTCAATCAACTGGTGTACAGTATCTTGAGCCTAGTGGGTTCTATCATATCTACATTTGAAACTATGTATGGAGTCAGCCTCCACCACATCACTGCCTAAAGCATTCCATCTGTTAACTACTCTGACACTGAAAAGGTTCTTTCTAACGTTCCTGTGGCTCATTTGCGTACTCAGTCTCCACCTGTGTCCTCTGTTCGCGTACCACCCTTGTTAAACAGTTTATCCATATCTACCCAGTCCATTCCTCTGAGAATTTTGTAGGTAGTGATCATGTCTCCTCTTACTCCTCTGTCTTCTAGTGTCGTGAGGTGCATTTCACGTAGAGTTTCCTCGTAACTCATGCCTCTTAGTTCTGGGACTAGCTTAGTGGCATACCTCTGAACTTTTTCCAGCTTCGTCTTATGCTGGACAAGGTACGGGCTCCATGCTGGGGCCGCATACTCCAGGATTGGCCTTACATATGCCGTGTACAATGTTCTGAATGATTCCTTACACAGGTTCCTGAAGGCTGTTCTGATGGTAGCCAGTCCTCGTGTATGCCGCAGATGAAATTCTTTTTATGTGGGTTTCAGGAGACAGGTTTGGTGTGATATCAACTCCTAGATCTTTTTCGCTATCCGTTTCATGAAGTATTTAATTTCCCATTCGGTATACTGTGTCTGGCTTCTTTTTCCATCGCCTAGTTTCATGACCTTGCATTTACTCGTGTTGAACTTTAGTAGCCATTTGTTGGACCATTCATTCAGTCTGTCTAGGTCATCTTGTAGCCTCCTACTATCCTCCTCTGTTTTAATCCTCCTCATAATTTTTGCATCATCAGCAAACAATGAGAGGAACTATTCTAAACCCTCTGGGAGATCATTTTCATATATCAGAAACAGTATAGTCCAAGGACTGAACCGTACGGGACTCCACTGGTGACGTCTCGCAAATCTGAGGCATCACCCCTCATTGTGACTCGCTGTCTTCTGTTGCTTAGGTACTTTCTTATCCAATGGAGTACTTTCCCTTTCACTCCTGCCTGCAAATGGCAAATATGCCATTTGCAGGTAAATTTTCAGCCTGCTTTTTCTCCAGCTTTTTCACTAGCATCTTGTGAGGTACTGTGTCAAAGGCTTTCTGTCAATCCAAAAATATGCAGTCTGTCCGCCCCTCTTTTTGTTGCCTGGTCATAATATTCAGTTAATCCTATGAGGCAGAACTTGCAATCCCTGAGCCCATGTTGATGCTGTGTTACAAAGTTCTTTCACTCCAGATGTTCCCACAAGCTTTTTTCGCACAATTTTCTCCACCAGCTTGCATGGTATGCAAGATAGGGACACTGGTCTGTAGCTCAGTGCTTCCTGTCTATCCCCCTTCTTGTATCAGGACTACATTACCAATATTCCAAATTTTTGGCAATTCCCCTGTTACCAGTGATTTGTTATACACTATGGAGAGTGGCAGGCACAGTGCTTCTGCTCCTTCCTTTAGTATCCATGGGGAGATTCCATCCAGGCCTATAGCCTTTGTCACATCCAACTCTAGGAAGAGTTTCCTTTCATCCCCACTGATAATCTCAAACTCTTTTAGTGGTTCCTGGTTAACTATTCCCTCTCTCATCTCTGGAACTTCCCCTTGCTCTAATGTGAAGACCTCCTGGAACTTCTTATTCAGTTCCTCGCACACTTCCTTGTCGTTTGTAGTGAATCTGTCTGCCCCTACCCTAATTTCATTACCTGTTCCTTTACTGCTGTTTTTCTCCTGATGTGGCTGTGAAGCAATTTAGGTTGAGTCTTTGCCTTGCTTATGATGTCATTTTCGTATTGCCTTTCTGCCTCTCTTCTCAACCTGACATATTCATTCCTGGCACTCTGGTATCTTTCTCTGCTCTCGAGTGTCCTGTTGTTTCTATAGTTTCTCCACGCCCTTTTACTTTGGTGATTAGCTAGCTTACATCTGGTTAAACGATGGGTTTCTCATATGCATTTCGTTGTTTTCCTTTTGGACCGGGACAAACTTGTCTGCTGCCTCCTTACACTTCTGTGTGATGTAGTCCATCATGTCTTGGGTCGTCTTTCCTCTGAGCTCAGTTTCTCATGCTATGTCTGTTAGGAATTTTCTTATCTTTTCAGTTTCCCTTTCGAAATGCCAGTCTTTTGTTTTCAGTTCCTCTTCTCGATTTTCTTAACCCTTCTTCAACCAGATACTCAAACGTCAGTACACTGTGGTTGCTCATTCCTACCGGGATCTCGAAACCGATATCCCTTATGTTAGAGTCGTTCAGAGTGAAGACTAGGTCAAGTCTCGCTGGTTCATCGTTTCCTCTCATCCTAGTGGTTTCCCTGACATTCTGGCTTAAGAAGTTTCTTGTCGCCACTTCCAATAGTTTAGCTCTCCACGTATCCTCACCTCCATGCGGTTCCTCGTTCTCCCAGTCAATCCTTCCACGTTTGAATTCCCACATGATGAGCAGATGGGATCTATTTCTACAAGCCGCAGAGGCTGCCCTTTCAATTATAGTGTTAACTGCCATGTTGTTGTTGTCATACTCTGGCCTAGGTCTTCTGTCATTGGGTGGCAGGTTATATATCTCTGCTACTACTATTCTTGGTTCTCCCATTGTCATGATGCCTGTTATGTAGTCTCTGAATCCCTCGCAGCCCGGGATAGCCATCTCCTTGAAACTCCATTCCTTTCTCATTAGTATGGCCACTCCACCTCCTCCCCTACCTTCCCTCTCATTCCATATAACTGTGTAGTCCTGGGGATACACTGCATACGTTATGATTTCTGAGAGTTTTGCTTCTGTGAGTCTGATTACATCTGGGTTTAATTCCTGTGCTCTTTCTATTAGTTCTCCTGCCTTGCTTGTAATCCCATCTATATTCGAGTACATCACCCTGAAACTGACTCTCTTCTGTCCTTCCTCAGTGTCTGATGACCCTTAATCAGGGAAGCAGGGAGAGTTCGGGATGGGAGGGCCTAAGGAGGAGGACCTGGGGGATCTGGGGTTTGCGAGGGCTGGGAGGATCTGGTAGGGTGGTGGAGGAGAGAGGGCATGTGGGGAAGGGTGAGAGGGGGGGAGGTTTCGGGGGGGGGGGTGAGTCGGGGAGGCGTGGGGGGTTATGAGAGGAGGGAGGGCCTGAAGGGGTATGAGGGGAGGGAAGGCTTGGGGGGGTGAGGGGAAGGGAGAGCTGAGTGGGATGAGGAAGAAGGGAGGGCTTAGGGGAGTGGGGGAGATGGGCGGGCTTAGACGGATGGGGGAGAATGGAAGGTTTAGGGAGGTGGGGGGGGGGGGAACGGAGGGCTTGGGGTGGGGGAGACAGAAGGGCATGGGGGAGAAGGGAGGGCTTGAGGGGTTGGGGGAGAAGGGAGGTCCTGGGGAGGGGGGTGAGTGGGGGAGGATGCCCTATGTGGGCACTTAATGGGGGCTGTCAGGGGTTGGGGCAGGTAGGATGTCTATCGGGCAGAAGGCGGGGGTGGTGCTCCTCTCCCTGTAGCTGTTAAACTTCTTGTGGAGTGTTCCCCGTTCCTCTCTGGGATTGTAGGGTTTGGGGTTGTGGTTCCCTGACTTCTTTCTTTCTCCCAGTGCTCCTTCCTCGCATCTGCTGCCCTCATTCGCTCATCCCTTGTCATATCCCTCTGCAGGAATACTTTTTTGAACATCGGTGCAGTTCCTAGTCTGCTCTTCTTTGCTAACAGGTCCTCTTTTGTGGTCTCGCTCATGAATACCACCTTTATCAATCGGTCTCTGTCCTTGTTGTACTTTCCAAGCCTGAAAACCTTTTTCATATTCTGGTCAGCCCTCTCCATCCTTACCTCGTTAAGAATCTTAGTAACTGCCTTTTTGTCCTTGTTTCTCCTCTCTGCTCGGCTGGTCCCTGATTGCTTCTTAATACCAGCTAGTACTACTGCTCTATTTATCTCTATCAGCCAGCTAGTACATCTAGCTGCTTCCTGAGAAGAGGCCACTTCCATGGCAACTTCCCTTACTGCAGACCTAGCTTCAAGGTTCTTTTAAACAATTTTGCAAATGAGGGTTGTATTGTAGAAGTCTCCTCTTCAAGAATATTACCACCGTCTTGAGGGGTGGTTTGCGTCTGCTATTGAGTAGAATTCTCTCGCAGGCTTTTAAGTTCCTCCTTTGCTGCCTTCAGCTCTTCCTACAGGCTGATTACTGTCTCCCTCATTAACCTCATTCCTTCACTGAAATCTTTCCACATTTGTTCGATTATATCCTTAATCCAGACTTCCTGTCTTTCCCCTTCCTCTGGGAATGATCATGTCATATTTGTCCTCCTGCGTTTGTTTCCCCGAGTTAGCCTTTCTGCCATGATTTCCCTATGAGAGAGAGAGAAGTGATATGAGGGAGTGAGAGAAGGGAGAAATGAAGAAGGGAGAGAGTAAGAAGGGAGAGAGAAAGAAGGGGTAGAGTGAGAGAGAGAGAGAGAGAGAGAGAGAGAGAGAGAGAGAGAGAGAGAGAGAGAGAGAGAGAGAGAGAGAGAGAGAGAGAGAGAGAGAGAGAGAGAGAGAGAGAGAGAGAGAGAGAGAGAGAGGGAGAGAGAGAGAGACAGAGAGAGAGAGAGAGAGAGAGAGAGAGAGAGAGAGAGAGAGAGAGAGAGAGAGAGAGAGAGAGAGAGAGAGAGAGAGAGAGAGAGAGAGAGAGAGAGAGAGAGAGAGAGAGAGAGAGAGAGAGAGAGAGAGAGAGAGAGAGAGAGAGAGAGAGAGAGAGAGAGAGAGAGAGAGAGAGAGAGAGAGAGAGAGAGAATGAGAGAGAAGAGAGAGAGAGAGAGAGAGAGAGAGAGAGAGAGAGAGAGAGAGAGAGAGAGAGAGAGAGAGAGAGAGAGAGAGAGAGAGAGAGAGAGAGAGAGAGAGAATTAGAGAGAGAGAGTGTGTGAGGGCAAGGGGGGGGGGGTTGTGCATAGTGGAAAAGGGAGGGAGGGGGGGCGTGAATTGGGAGAGTGTAAGGCTTGGGAAGTTGGTGGGATAGGGTGAGCCCAGCAAACATTTTCACATTTTAAAAACATCCTAAAAACGACATTTCATTGTTTTCAGCACGTTTATAATTACCTTTAGAAAATGTTTTTTGAGAAGTTTTATATACGACCTTAGAACGTAAATAATTAACATTTCTAAAAACTTTTTTATAATCTTTTAATTACCTACATTAAAACGTTTAGGGTAAATTAGGGTATAATAATTTTTTAATTCATATCTGGAATAGAAAGGGAGAGAAAGAAATGGACATCCTATATATGTATGTGTAAATTACAAATAAATAGGGTACAAAAAGAGAATTAAAATATTATATTTCTTTAATTAAGAATGAGTAATACTACAAAATATATGTAATAGCTCGAAATATATAGACTATATCTATAACAGAATATAAAAGTAAAAATTTAAAAATCTATAAAAATCTATATATGCAATATGTGAACACAATAGATTTTGTGATCAAGGAGCCTGTGATTCATGTCATGCTGAGATCAGTCTGACATTACAAGCAGTTATTGTTACTTAAAACTAAAACAAGTAAAATTTTCCGAGTATACATATAACCCTATAGTTTTTCTATGACTAATAATAAAAATCTATTAATCAAAAGTTTAGGACTAATTAACTAAAAATAAAAATCTACAAGTGAATGTAAACACAGTCAAGTATAATATTCATGTAGAA